>NC_034605.1:51748200-51757778 GCF_900095145.1 Mus pahari | reverse complement strand
CATAACAAGATCTGACGCCCTCTTCTGGAGTGTCTGAAGACAGCTACAGTGTACTTACATATAATAAATAAATAAATCTTTAAAAAAAAAAAAAAAAAAAAAAGAGGGTCTGGGAGACCTCTTCCCAGAAGCTGACAATGATAGGGGCTGTTCTCCCTGCATGGAGGTCCCTCTGAGACGCACCTCTCAGGCTTTTCCTACCTGCATGGAGGTCCCTCTGAGACCCACTTCTCATGCTTTTCCTGTTTTTCTCCACTTTGGATACAGGAGTCTGTGGCTTCGGAGGCCATTATGGGGAAACAGTAGCAACAGGCCCTTACCGTGCCTTCCGGGTGACAGCAGCATCGGGACACTGTGGAGCCTTTTCAGGCAGTGACAGCAGCAGGACTAGCAAGTCCCAGGGCGGTAATTATTGCCACACCCACATCCCTCCATGCTTTTGCTGCCAGCATCCGCTGCTCTAGCATCTAGCCTCTTCCCTCCATGGCTGTCCTTTCAAGCCTCCTCTAACATAATGACTTTTCTCTTGGGTCCCTGACTGACCCTCTGCTCTTAGGTCTGTGCAGCGGCCATGTCGTAGCTGTCCTATCTTCTCCTTCCAGGCTAGGCCACTGAGTGTCCACCTAGAAGACAACTTGTCTATGCATCAGTGTGACCTGTCCAACACCTCACGGTCTCAGGCTAGGCTGCCAGTTTTGTATAGTGGCGTATATAATGAAGCTGTCTCTTAGTAAAGGTGCTTGTACTTGTGTAGAAGATATAAGCAGGTACAGAATTTCTGTCATGTAAAAGCCTCTGGTAGTTTGTTTTAAAGAAAATTCTAATGTAAGATAGTTTACTGTAAATATTCCTTATATCTCCATTCATATTTATCTTATAAAGGGAAGAGTTTTGAAAATAGTTCATTGCACTTGAACCATCAAATCATTTTGCAGGATTGGTCTGATGCATTCTGAGTTACTTCAGGATAGGCAGTCTTTCTGGATGGTAGCATTTGTTAGCTCAGTTCCCTGGCACTACAGTGGCTTGCAAGAACCATGGTGTATGGAAAGATGTGGCTGAGCATCAGATCCCTGCCGCCCAGTGGGCCCTCACCTTCCTCTTCCTCACCCTTCCAAGGGCAACTTCACCATGCTGTGTTTCAGCCCCCTGTGGAGCTGGACTCTGATGCTGCCTGTCCTGTGGCTGGGGAAGCAAGGATAGGGAGGTACAGGGAAATTACTGTGCTTTCTAGCTGTCCAGTCACACCTGTGCTGTGTAGTGTACACCTAAAACAGTCAGCTGTGGACCTGAAGCACAAGTGCATGCAAGGTGGTCAAGACAGAAGGTAGTCATAAAGTCCCTTAGTAAAATTTCAGTCTTACTAGGGTGTGGTCGTGGATGCCCGTGTCTCAGCCCTTAGAAGACAGGGACAGGCCCTAAATGGGATTTCTTCATCAAATCCCTCCCCTCAGGGCTCAGGGAACCCTGCAGAAGAGGAGGCAAGAGAGTAAGAGCCAGAGGGGATGGATGACACCCGGGAGAACAAGGCCCTCTAAAACAGCATGGTCAAAGCTCCTAGGAACTCAGAGGCTGAGGCAGCAGCGCGGGGGCTGCACAGGTCGGGGTCTCTTGAGTATATATTATGCTTCTGGATTACTGTCTCTGTGGGATCTTGAGTGTGTGAGTGAGTAGGTCTCCATGTGCCTTCTCTGGCTCTCTTACTTCTGTTTTGTCCAATTCCAATGTGTCAGTTTTGTTCTCTCTTCTTCTATTTTATTACTATCCCTGAGAAGCCTGTTTGTTTTTTTGAGATAGCGAGGGAGGGGAAGATGGCAGAAGTAAAGGGTGGGAAACTATAATCAGGATATATATGTGAGAGGGGAAAACCTATTTTTAATAAAGGGGGGAAGGAATATTTAGTTGTTTCTTTTAAAAAAAGGCATGCAGGAGAATTGGTACAAGTTAAAGGCAAGTCTAGTAAACATAGCAAGTTTCAGGTCAGCGAATGCTACATGGTGAATTTGTGTCCCCAAACACCAATTATCTATCTATCTACCCATTTATTTATTTATTTATTTATTTATTTATTTATATTACCTGGCAAAATAATATCAGCATAAAATAACCTTATTAAACATCTTTTCTGAGTGAGGTGGCACATTCCTGTAATCCTAGCACTCTAAAGGCAGAGGCAGGTTCTAGCACAGCCTAGTCTCTGTAGCTAGCTCTTGTCTTAGAAACATAGGCCTCTTCAAAGAAGATGGGTCTGACACACTCTGGGTAATCTTGTAGTCATACCTGTTTCCAGTGCTTCAGAAGCTGAGTGGGCTTGGTCATAGGCACATGGCTTAACATCAGGATTGTGAGGAGCTTGTGATAATCTCAGGAATGAGATGTTCAAGCTCATTTTGTTTTAACTGTTTTTCCTATAATCTAACAGATTAAGGAATTTCTTAGGTGAGAAAACAGGAATAGTCAGTCCATCGGTAATTAATAGAAGTTGGTGAGTGTAGCATATATTTAAGTTTGTGCTTAAGGAAGTTCTGCTTTAGCAATGTGGTTAACTGGAGCAGTGTGTAGTCCGCCTGTAACTTCACCCAGCACACAGAAGCAAGAGGGTCAAGAGGCTGGCCTGGATTGCACAATGAGACCTTGTTTCCAGGCTTCATGGTGTGTGCATGTAGATCAGTGGAAACGTACTTGCCTAGCCTGTCCACCGTCCTGGCTTCCATTCCTAGTGTGAGAGTGAGAGAGGAAGGAGTGCTTATAGGTATTGATTAATTTCCCTAATGTTTAGCTAATGACACATATGGAAGTGTTTACCTAGAGAAAAGCATACTGAGGTTGCACACAAGTCCATCTGGTAGTGCAGAAGGTAACGCAGTTACACCCAGCCAGCTACACTTATTTCAGATTCCCTAAATAGGAGTTCACTGTGGCAGTTAGGATCTAACTCACTTGTAGATTCTTTTGTTTTAGTTTGTTTTTTTTAAAATTTATTTATTTTGCATATGAACGTGCTGCAGGGTACTTATGGAGGTCAGAGGACAACTTGCAGGAGTTGTTTCTCTCCTACAAACATGAGGAACTTGGTGATAGCATGCAGGTCATCCATCAGGCTTGGTGGTAAGCACCATTAATGGATGGTTGAGCCGTTACTCAAGTTTCACTCTCTCTAAATTTACACAGGGTCTCCCTCTAGTCCATTCTGACTTCAAATCCACAGTCCTCCTGCCTCAGTTTCCCAAATGTTTTGATCACAGATGTTTACTACATACTTACCTCTATTATAGGTTCTTAACTACAGATTGAAATCTTGTGGTGTAGGACCTGCCATGTCTTTAATTCTAGCACTTGGGAAGCAGAGGCAGGTGGATCTCTGTGAATTTGATGCTATTAGCCTAGTCTACCTATAGAGTTCCAGGAAAGCCAGGGTTACATGGAAAGACCCGCTTTCAAAAAAAACAAAATAACAACAACAACAAATTACATGGTGTGCACAGAGAACCTTCTGTAATAAAATCTTTGTAGCCGGGCAGTGGTGGCACACGCCTTTAATCCCAGCACTTGGGAGGCAGAGGCAGGTGGATTTCTGAGTTCGAGGCCAGCCAGGGCTACACAGAGAAACCCGGTCTCGAAAAACCAAAAAAAAAAAAAAAAAAAAAAAAAAATTGTAAAGCAGGGTAAATGGCTTCTTACTAAATAGGAGCCAGAACTAAATAGGAGTGACTTTGCTTGTTTTCCTTTGTTGGTCCTAATGCTGGATTTATAAAGATCCCTGTCTTCTCATTTTTTGTTGTTGTCTTTTTTGTTTTTTTTTTTGTTTGTTTTTTTTGTTTTGTTTTTTGTGCAGGAGTCCAACCTATTCCTTCTCAGGGAGGGAAGCTAGAAATAGCTGGCACCGTGGTCGGCCACTGGGCTGGGAGCAGACGGGGCCGTGGGAGCCGAGGGCCCTTCCCTCTGCAAGTGGTGTCTGTGGGAGGACCAGCGAGAGGGTAAGCTCTGGGCTGGGATAGTGGACTTTGTGTAAGTGCAGAAGGCAGCCTTTGACTGCTCCTCCTGAGTAGGGCTGCTCTCATGTCTCCGTTTCACATCGTTCTTAGTGTTACAGAAAACTCTTACATATCATTAGATAATTGTTTGATTCATCATTGTTTCATTATTAAATAATTAACCATGCATTCATTATTCAGTTATTGAACTGTTATCTAAAAATGTTCCAAGTGTTAGTTTTGAAGTCAAAAGCCAGAAAAATGATTCCTTGCATTTGATCTGACCATACTTAATTCTTAATGTCTCACCTAGCATAAGATCGACTCTAGAGTAATTTAAACATCATCTTTGAGAGACTTAAGTCTGTTTGCTCTTGTTTTCCTATATTTCCCAGGCGTCCAAGGGGTGTTATTTCCACTCCAGTGATTAGAACGTTTGGAAGAGGTGGAAGGTACTACGGCAGAGGCTACAAATGCCAGGGAGCAATTCAGGTAATATCCCCACAGTGTTCCTGTCACTTCTGCCGTGTCTCCGCTCTAGGAGTGTCCCTGCCTCTGTTCTGACTGTAGGGCAGTGAGTTTGGTACCTGTCAGGCCTCTGACTTTATACAATTAAACCATTTCCCTGTGCTCGGGACTCCATCAGGTGACTTCTTGTTTAGGCCAGATGGGGTCTAGGCTGCCCTCTCTTCCAAGATAGCCACTTCTTTAGTGGAAAATAGATTTTATTTTATTTTATTAATTTAATTTAATTTATTTATTTATTTATTGTCAAGGTCTCACTATGTAGCCCTGGCTGGCCTGGAACTTGCTAGGTAAACCAGGCTGACCTCAAACTCACAGAGATCCACTTACCTCTGCCTTCTGGTTGCTTTTTTATTTTACATGTATAAATATTTGCCTGCATGTGTGTCTGGGCACCGTGTGCCTCAGAGAGCAGAAGGTGTTGGATTTCCTGGGACTAGAGTTAGAGAAGCTGCAAGTCTCTATGCAGGTGTTGGGAATCTAACCCTGATCATTGTGAGGGGGCCCTAGTACTCAGCCCTCCCTCTTTCCAGCCCCACTTTTAAGATCTTATGTATACCTGTTGTGTATGTGCTTTTCTTTGATCTCTTGTATCATACGTCCTTTTCCCTGGATGAACTGCTTGTAGTCTTTTTAAGGACACCTGTACCTCATGCATGCCTTGTGGAGAAAGTTTGCTGCCACTGCCTCGATGAAATACTTGTTGAATTCCATCTGATAGGCATTACTATTGTGGTGACAAAATGGATTCTTGTCCATCCTGGAGAATTCTGCTTCAATGCTTTTTTACAGGTTTCTCACAGGCTCAGTACGGTGCTGTGGCCAGCCTCCTGTGCTCTGTGTGTGTGTGTGTGTGTGTGTGTGTGTGTGTGTGTGTGTGTGTGTGTGTGTGTATACCTTCAGTAGCTGTGCTATTCTTATCTGTATCTGGGTAGGGAGCCATGATCCACTCTACTTTTCCCTTGTGCCTCATTTGTCTTGGTTCTATAAATCCCTTGACCCATGTACCCTCCAGGCTCTGGGCTTCTGTTCTGGTCTCTGAGGTCCTTTCTCACTGGGTTCTTGAGGAAGGACTGAGGGGAGCTGTTGGGTGAAGACTGCTTTCCTAGTCAGCACACTGGCTTGCAGGCTTTCTCCACAGTTGTCTTGCTTTACATCATTTTCTCCATACCTGAAGTTTTGTTGTCAGAGCTCCCTGATCTCCTTCCCACTGAACTCAGCTGTGTGTTCGTCCTAAGTGCCCAGCGTGGTTTGCTTTTCTGTGAAAACTTGCTGTCTTTCCTGGAATCCCCGGGCACTGCTGCCGATTGCCACAGTCAGTGAGCCTCCACCTTCCTCTTCAGGAACTTGTCTACAGTGGCACTGCGGTGCTTGGCTGTCTTCATCCTCGGTGTCCAGCTGCCTGCTGGCTGGCTCTTCTCTGCCTACCTTCGATATCTGGCAGACTCTTCATGGACTGTCTCCTCTCTCCTTTTTTGATTTACAACTCAGGCTACAGTTTACCTCTGGGGTTCTTCTCTTTTTTTCCTTTCTGTTTTGATTGTTATTGTTCCAAGACAGTCTCACTACATAGCCTTGTATGGAACTTGCTGTGTAGATTAGGTTAGCCTCAAATTCCTAGTGATTCCCTGTTCTGTCTTTTCCTGAGGACTGGGATTACGCTATGGTGGCTGTGCCCTGAGTGCCACTGTGTCACACTTAGGTATTTATTTTGTTTGTCATTATATGTGATATGATGTTGCATCTGCATCCATGAACCCCACTGGTCATGGGCTGCTAAAAGCTGAACTTTGGCGTTCATTCTTTTCCTTTGATCTTTATGTGCAGTCTAGGGATTGATGGAACTCAGAATGGCAGTGTTTTTACACAATTAAAAACCCTAGTTGTTGTGTTTTGTTTTTCGTTTTGTTTGTTTGTTTGTTTGTTTTATTTGTTTTAAGACAGAATTTTTCTACATAGCCCTGGCTATCCTGGAATTCATTTTGTAGAGTGAGCTGGTCTCATATGCACAGAACCTGTCTGCCTCTCCCTGCACTGGGATTAAAGGTGTGGACCACCATGCCCAGCTGCTTGGTTCTTTAAAAGACGAAATGTTAGAGCAGCTTTAGACTCACAGCACTAAGACAGGTGGATTTCCTTAGAGCACTGCATTCCCTTTGTACCTTCCTGTCTACCCTGTCTCCTGTCAGAATGACTCCCTTGTTACAGTTGGTGCCCATCCAGGACACACGGAATCCCCCTCTCATAGCATGCTTCAGCTGTCACTCTTGGTGTCATGCACTCCACAGTGTGTTGGCCAGGTCTGCACTGCTGTTGTGCTCCCCAAGTGTCACGGCTGTAAAGGTTTTCTGCTCCACCCTATTTCCCTGAGAGCATTATCTTTTCAGACTTTCTAAATAGTATCTTTTTAATTTTTTGTGAGAGTTGATTGGTGTTTTGCCTTTATGCATGCCTGTGTGAGGGTGTCAGATGCCCTGGAACTAGAGTTATAGACAGTTGTAAGCTGTCATGTGGGTGCTAGGAATTGAACCTGGTTCCCCTGGAAAAGTACCCAACACTCAGCCATCTCTCCAGCCCCGCAGACTGTTCTTCCTTAACTTCACAATACATATTGTAAGTTCCTCCCTGTTATTAACAGAACTGTGGATGTCTCAGTGGGGCTAGGCAGTGCTATAGTGCTGCCAAGGCCCTAGTTTTGATTCCAAACACCAGAATTGAACAACAAACACTGAGTGTAGGCTTTTGTAGTTCCCAAGTTCTCGCCTCTGTGATTCCCCAGCAAAGAGTTAGTTAGCTCAGTGCTGAGTCTCTGGCCTGCCTTCTTGAGTGGCAGCACTGTTTTGTTTTCCTCTCATTAGTGAGGGACCACTTCTTTCCCTCTTATCCTGGTTGTTTGACCACTCTAACAGCTAATGTAGTCAAGTGTGTGTCCCCCTGGTGATCTGATGTTTAACACATTTTTTTTCTTGAGTGTATAATTGCTGCTTCACTTCCATGTTGTTTTGATGAATGTCTGTGAAGGGTTGGATCATCTTTGATGCTGTTTGTAAGATGATGTTTTTGAGCAAGTATCACCATCACTCCCAAAGACCCTCCTCGGCTCCCACCTCCCACTCAGTCCCATTTGTCTTAAGGGACTTTTATAGCCCTTGGTTGTCATGACATGATGACCATTTTATTGGTTTCGAGGGTGGGGACACTCACTGCAGAAAACTGCCAGACCTCAGTGTCTGTCACATGTCAGGGAGAGGCAGCACCACCTCAGCCTTGTTGCTGGGAAGCATTCAGGGCTGTGTCGGGCTCAACCTGCTTGGGGGACAAGGGTGATCCAGAAGAGGATCTGTCCAAAGCCCTTGTGCTGCTATCCATACAGCCCTGCTTTGTGGTGCTGTTGTCCAGCTGTGACTTGGTTTACCCTGATTGGGTATGTGTTTTGGGTATGCATTTTGGAGAATATGAGGAGAGCCACTATTACTTCAGAGGAGAATCACTAAAAGATGCTTGTAACTTTAAAGATACTACATAAAGAGTTAGAGCACTCCAAGTGAGACTTTGTCATTTCAAAATGAACATTTCCAGCAGAGGTGTTGAGAGAAGGGGCCACAGAAGGAATTAGCCTGGACAGAAGTTTCACCAGCTCAAGGCAAGCAGAGAGCCTAGCCTCTCCGAATTTTTCTTTTGAATTCTCTGGCTGAGGCATTATGGCTAATGTGTCCCTGTCCATCTGCGTTGTCCACCATCCCAGCCCCACCCCTTCCATTACTCCCATCCGAGGCTCTTACTACTCTCCTTCCCAACAGGGCCGACCTCCTTATGCTGCTTCAGCAGAAGAAGTGGCCAAAGAACTGAAGTCGAAATCTGGGGAATCCAAGTCCTCTGCTGTGTCCTCAGAAGGGTCCCTGGCTGAAAACGGAGTGATGGCCGAGGAGAAGCCAGTGCCCCAACTTAATGGGAGCACGGGTGACCCCAGGGCCCCCTGCCACTCTGAAAGTGCCTTGAACAATGACTCTAAACCGTGCAATACAAATCCTCACTTAAATGCACTAAGTACAGACAGCGCCTGCCGCAGGGAGGCTGCTCTGGAGGCAGCTGTCTTAAATAAAGAAGAGTAAACTTATTTTTTATAGAGGGTGAAGGATGCTGGAAGGGTAAGGATTCAGGAGTATCTGGAGAGAGAGAGAGCCTGCAGTTATGTACATTTTGTCCTTTCCGTAAGAGAAAATGAGGACTTTGGAAATTCAGATCCCTCTTTGATATCAGAGATATAAACAACACATTTTTTTTTTTTTTTTTTAGTTTTAACCAGTTGTAGTCAAAATGCTACAATAAAACAAAAAAGAGAAAGAAAATGAAGAGCATTTGACTCCCGCACTTAAAAATGAAGTACACAAAGTTTAAACTGGTTACGACAAAAGCCTAGAGTTGTATTTCTTGAACTATAAAGAAAACAAATTTTGGCAGTGTTTAAGTATATATAGCTTAAAATATAATTTTTAGCATTTGGCACCATATGTATGCCACTATATTTGATTTTGCATTACTGTTTCACAATGAAGCTTTGTTTTAAGGCTTTGATTTATGATTATGAAAGAAATAAGGCACAAACACAGTTTTCTTTCTTAAATTTCATCACCGTTGATGTGGTTCTTTTGTGTTAAAAAAAAAGTGCAACTATCAAAACTAAAAAAATTATAGATTAAACTGCTGTTGTGCTGATTTTGAATACACAGTACATCATACATACTTTACAAGCAAGTTCAATGGAGATTAAGTTGAAATCATAGAAGATGCAAATGACCTTTCAAAGTCAACACAATGTGTTCTGAAACCTCGTGACTAATACCATGCATCTGTGATCAGTGAGCTACGTGGTTTTGAATCGGACGTAGACCATTAGTGCTACTACTTGAGCTAAACTTCTGCATGGTTCATAATTTTTAAAGTGTGTAGTTAATATTATGCATGTTATTGTCCTTTCTTCCATTCTTACCAGTATGTGCCCATTTGCAAAACAAAATGCTAATAATCAGTAATAGTCCTATAAAAGATGTTAACTCTGTTTAGTCATTGACTGATCTT
>NC_034605.1:51739177-51747885 GCF_900095145.1 Mus pahari | reverse complement strand
ACTTTGAATCAGAATCACTTCTTACGTTTCATCTACTTCCGATGCTCTTCATCACATTAGTGATCAGAAATGAGGTGTAACTTCCCAGCCCCTGCCCGCAAGAGCTAAGTAGGATCTTACTGTAAGTTGAAGGGAGTTCCGCCCTAACTCATGGATTGTGAAGAATGAACTGCTGTTGGGTCTGATTGACTGTGGATGGATTGTGGTGTGGTTTATCCAGAGGCTATTGAATGCAACTTACAATGCTTAATAAAAATCTTTATTCTTTTAGTATAAAGTATGGTGTGGCTTTTAAATTCACTTATAAAGTATGAATTTTACAGAGGTTTAAATTTAGGTAACTCATGAAGAGCTGTGTAAGACAACATTAAGTTTAGAAATACCGAGCCCTATCAAAGTAATTTTAGAGGAACCTTAGTGGCTAATATGAAAATTATGCGGAGCACAGCTTTTGCGTTACTCTGACCAATCAGGCTGCGAAGTACAAAGTAGCTTTATAAAGGTCTAACGGGGAAATCTTTGTTTTTAAATGTAGAGTTACAAGTGTCGCTGCCCTTTAGCTGGTTCTCTGCAGCCTGGCTCAAGCTTGCCCGCAAAGCAGCCAAAAAGCTACTGGAGCGCCTGCTCCGAGCGGAGGCCGCGTGCTTTACGGGCGGGGGCGGGGCGATTGTACAGCAGATGCGCGCGCATCTCGGGGCGGAGCCTAACCAAGCCCAAAGCCGCTGACTCCTTACGCTGTAGCGCCAGGGCGGAACCGCGTGACGAGGCCCGAGACTGCGCCTGCTCGTTCTGTCAGGCTCACTGCTGGCGGCGTCTGGGACCTTGCGCGGACTGGTTCCCGCGGCCTCCGTAGGCCCCACGAAAGATCGGAGGTTCAGCCACGGGGGTTCTGACCCACCCCACCGGCGTGCGCCTACTATATTGTGGCTTCCAAATTACGGAGGAGATAACCTCTTGTCCGATTCTGCTAATTTGGCCTCCAGGATCTCAGTGAGAGTGAAACTTGGTACCGCTGCCCATAACAGGTCCCCAGAACCTTTGACTGTGTTTGGTAGCCGGGCCTGTGTTATCTTACAAAAACCCACGGTCCCAGGCAAGACTGACCACTCCGGATCCCCAAAGAATGGCCCAACAACTGGAGTACAGAAAACTTTTATTCTTAAAATACTTTCTCTCATGGCACCCTCATAGGGCCTCCCTCCCTCCCCCCTCGGTAATAGTCACAAACCTCATTATTCTAGATCTTCAGCCCGCCTTCCTTGGGGGCAGCAAACTGAACAGAACAGCCTTCTGACTTAGAGTGAGGGGCTGTATAGTTTTGGCAAAACAACCCACTCACCAGAGATCTCCGGGATGACCCTGGTGGCATCTGCCCACTCCCCCGACTTATATATCACTCGGATTACATTTGTTGCAGGGCTAAGAGACTTATTGGCTCCCAGGTATGCCTCCACCTTTTTTAAGGACGGGAAGTTTCGGCTTGAGCAGGAGGGAGAGGATTCCGGAAGCTCCAGGGATATGGATCTGGACCCTCACTCATCCAGAGACACATCCACGTTTTTTCCCCACACCACTGGAATTGAAGGGGGGTCATTGGGGGGCCAGTGCCAAGATGCTCAAGGGACTTTGGCCATATGTGGCACTGGCCAGAACTCAGGGCCAAATTTGAGGCTTTGTACACACCTAATATGAACTCAACCTGGTAAACAGTGGTAGGCCTGATGTTCTTGGTAGGTTGTTTGGGTTTTTTTTTTTGGGGGGGGGGTTGTTTTTCCTTTTTAAAAGGAACTTTTATGAATTTTTTGCTGCAACTCTGCCATCTTGGAAACAACTGTTGTGAACACCGGGTCTTTTTTGATGAAATAGGTATTTTCCTTTTCTCCTCAGCACAGAGGGGACATTCTGCTTACTTGTTTAAGGTTCTTGTGTAGCGTTTTTTTACCAGGCCTTGCCCTTCCTCCAAGGGACAAAGCACAGAGCCTACACCTTGAAGCACTTCTACTAAAATGGGGGAGCTAAACACATATTTACATTTAATAAGCAAAATATAAGGACGGGAGGCAGAGAGGTGTACATGCCGCCCCGTGAGTCCTGCGGTTGCTGCTTAGTCCTGGTGTTGCTGGCCCTTAGAGCACAGGAGCTATTTGTATGAATTGGCCCAGTTGCCGGGCAAGGCCGGTGCACTGGCCTTTTGACAGGCAAAAATAGGCTTTCATTTATATGGCCTTAATTTCCAGGGGGGATAAGCATTTGATGGATATGGTTAATGTAGCTCCATTCTTCTTCTTCTTTTTTTTTTTTTTAAGATTTATTTATTTTATTTACATGAGTACACCTTAGCTGTCTTCAGACACACCAGAAGAGGGCATTGGGTCCTATTATAGATGGTTGTGAGCCACCATGTGGTTGCTAGGATTTGAAATCAGGACCTTCGGAAGAGCAGTCAGTGCTCTTAACCGCTGAGCCATCTCTCCAGCCTCCCATTCTTCACTTTCTGGCTGACAGAGAATGTTGGGTAATTCCCATACCTTCATCCATACACACTTACATGCACAAAAGGGATACAGTCAGCCTATGCCAACCCTTCTTCCTGCAGGACAGGCACCAATGGCCAGCTGAGAATGTGCTAACTTATTGTTGTCCTCAACCCTACCTGTGTCCTCCACACATGGTTTGCTGTGTGGCTGGTACTGTTCAAGCATTTCTCAGGGGACCACGTTAGGGTGCCCAGGCTCCCTGTTACCACCCCGTGAGCTTTTTCAGGAACCTATGGCTGTGGCTCAGGCTGAAGTGACGCGGAAGCTCTCCGATGAGGTCATGTGGAAGATTTTTGTAAAGATGTAGCAACCTACATTAGGGTCTGAACCAAGCTCCTTTCTTCTCTAACTCACTGGACCAGGACATAAATCCTAGGATCTCAGAATGTGACCTTATTTGGAAATAAAGTCTCTGTAGATGCAGTTAGCTAAGGAGCTGGGGCAAGGTCATGTTGGAGTAGGATAGACCCTTATCCAGTATAGTGTTCTTATAAAAAGGGAACTTGAACACAGAAGCACAGAGCCAAGACCATAGCAAGACTCGAGGACATAGCCCAGGAAGCTGTGAGAAGGTAGATAGGGGCCAGGCACAGATCTTTCTCTGGCACCTCTGAAGGACGACAGTCCTGCAGACCCTTCATCTTTGGGCTTCCAGGATCAGAGATGGTAAATGTCTGTTATCCGGAGCTTCCCGGTCTCTGGATTTTCATATGTCTGGTAAACGGAAGCTTCTGAGCCCACAGGAGGGCCACCTTCCTCTGTTCCCAACAGGGCATGGCTCGCCCACATTTACTTTTTTTTTTCCCCTAGCTTCTGGAGTTGGAAGTGCCATAGGATAGAATGTGAGCAGTTGTGGTTTTATAGAGAATGAGCCTGTCTAAGGAGTCAGAACTACAGTGGTTCTTGCCACTTTTGTACAAGGGGAGATGGAATTTCAGACTGAGGGTCTAAACCAAGTTACCACAGTGAGCCTGGCACAAGTGCTCCAAAAGCCATATATCTGGACCAACCAATAGATATGATTTTCCCTGAGTAGAGAGATGTTTATCCAATCTTTGATGCCCTGACTGATCACTCCAGGGGCTGGCACTGGACAGTCCTAAACACTCTGCAGCTGCATGTGTGTGCACTCAGGCACACCCTTTGTTAACAGACTTGATTCAGTAAAGAGCAATACACAAGATCAACACTGAAAATCAGTTTTGTTTCCATATACTAACAATGAACAGCACACCAAAAAAAAAAAAAAAAAAAAAAGAGAATTCTGGTAGAGATGTACCTCAGTTGGAAAGTGTTTTCCTAGCACGCAGGAAGTCCTAGGTTTCAGCTCCAGAACCCCATAGACCAGGTGTGATACATAATGCTAAGCCACATAATCAGATAGCAGTGGGAGGATTCAGGCTTCAAGGTAGTTTTCAGTTATGGCTACAAGAGACTGTTTTAAAGAAGGAGTGGAGGAGATGCTGAAGTGATGGCTCAGGAGTTAAAAGTATTTGGCTGCTGTTCAAGACGACCCAGGTTCAAGTCCCGGCACTCACAGGGCAGCTCACAAGAGTCTGTGTCTCCAGCCTAAGAAGATCTGACGCTCTCTTCTATCCTCCACGGGCCCCAGGAACACAGCTGACTTACAGACCTACATGTAAACAAGACACCCATACAATTAAAAAAAGATAGAAAGGAAAAATGCATACACACAGGCAAGTATCTATAAAGTCCATGGACCAGTGCAGTGCAGTGCAGTGCAGTGCAGTGCAGTGCAGTGGCTCCGTAGGTAAAGGTGTCTGCCGCCTCCAGCCTTGATGGGATCCACATATAGGAGAGAACAGGCACGTCCACGTTGTTCTCTGAACCCCCATGTGCATACACACAAAGTCAATGAATGTGAGAAAACACAAAACAAACAAACAAACCTACTTTAGAGCAGGGAAGCAAGGCAAATGGCCTGACCAGACTTACCTCCAAGTAATTACATGGGAAGACAGACTGCTCACCGACTCGGAAACTTCAGACACAATCGCTTAAGAACAATGTAGAGGGCTGCAGCAGGTAATGGTGCTAACAACCAAGTCTGAACATCTGAGCTGGATCCCCAGGCATGCACTCTATAGTAGAAAGAGAGAAACTGGCTCCCCGAAGTTGTTCTCTCCTCCCCAAAATAGATAGATAGATAAAAGAAAATCTAGAGATATTTTTACATTTCAAAATATCATTTTTTCAAAAATAAATCTATAAAAGGTGTGTGTGTGTGCGTGCGTGTGCGTGCAAATGGGTGTGCACACATGTGTATATGACATGGCACTGTGTGGTGATCAGAAGAAAATTTTGTGGAGTTCTCTCATTCACCTTAATATAGTTTCTAGAGAATCTAAGAATCTATCAAACTCAAGTTGCCAGGCTTGTGTGACAAACACTTTACCAGGCTCCAGGAAACAAACTAACTTACTTACTTTTCTTTCTTTCTTTCTTTCTTTCTTTCTTTCTTTCTTTCTTTCTTTCTTTCTTTCTTTCTTTCTTTTTTTTTTTGTTTTTCGAGACAGGGTTTCTCTGTATAGCCCTGGCTATCCTGAAACTAGGCTGGACTCCAACTCAGAGATTCATCTGCCTCTGCCTCCTAAGTGCTTGGATTAAATGCCCTGTGCTACCACCATCACCCAGCCTAGGAAACAAACTTTAAAAAATATGTTGGGGACAAAGAGATGGCTCAGTGGTTAAGAGCACTGACTCCTCTTCTGAAGGTCCTGAATTCAAATCCTAGCAACCACATGGTGGCTTACAACCATCTGTAATGAGATCTGATGCCCTCTTCTGGGGTATCTGAAGACACCTACCGTGTACTTACATACAATAAATACATAAATCATGCCTTTAATCTGAGCACTTGGGAGGCAGAGGCAGGCGAATTTCTGAGTTTGAGGCCAGCCTAGTCTACAGAGTGAGTTCCAGGACAGCCAGGGCTACACAGAGAAACCCTTTCTCAAAAAACAAAAACAAACAAACAAACAAAAAACCATAAATCATTAAAAAAATAAAAAATATGTTATTATTTACATGCACTGTGTGTATGTGTGTGTGTGTGTGTGTGTATGTGTTCCAGTGTGCATGTGCCTGAGGTTGGGGGCATCCCCTGGAGCTGGAGTTACAAATTGTAAGCTGCCAATGTGAGTGCTGGGAGTTGAACTCCGGTCTTCTGTAAGAACAGTACATGTTCTTACCCATGGAACTATCTCAGCAGCCCCAGAAACAAACTTTTAAGGAAGAAAAATCTATGCTAAAATTAGTATGGAACGTTAAGGAGCCACAAATAGCCACAGTAATCTTAGAAAAGTTAGAAGACTCACACTTCCTTCCAAAGCTTACTACAAAGTGATCAAAACTATGCAACATCAGCGTGCCCAGACACAACAAAGAGCCCAGGACAGCTAGTTCACTCATGGCAGAATTCTCAAGAAAGGGGTCAAATGGCTTTCATAAGGAGGGACCAGATGAGAGGCCTCAGTCAGTGAAATGATTGCCACTAAGCCTGACAACCTGAATTCAGTCCCTGGGACCCACGTGGCAGAGAGAACTGACTACTGATGTTCTGCGACATGAGCACGGTCACACACATCCACTAAATAAATACATGGAAAGACAAACTAAACAAACAAGGAAGCCAGCACTTTAGGGTTGATTCTGGGAAACTCTGATATTTACAAGTGAGACAACAGAGTTGCCTCTGTGTACCTCCATGGAGGCCGACTTTGTCTGTGCCAAGAAGCTGGGGGCTGCTCTGCAGTACCGAAGTCATGGTGCTACTGGAGTGCTTGGGTACAAAGCTGATGTGGGGACCACACACCTGTGAGCCATTGCCCTTTATAGGGCCACAGGCTAGCCAGTGGGTATGTGAGTGGTGGTGTGGGAACAGATGTGGCTGCTGAGCTGGAGCTGAGCCCTTAGGAACAGAGGAGGGCAGGAAGCCCCAGTAGAGGGGGCCACCAGACCACACTGCCCCTGCTCCGGAGCATCTCTACCTCTTGTTGCTAGCAGGAGCACCTTGTTCCCTCTCCTGGGTCATGTTCTCAGAGGGTGACTCATCTGTTCATTCAGCCTTCCCATTCTTTCTGCCACCTTCGACTCAGATCTAAGTCCATCCCTGGTTCTTTCTACTCCAGGATGAACAGGAGAGCCGAGTCTCTCCTGAGTGTTGGTGTACAGCTGTCAGTATACAGTAGGTGCTCAATAAACACCTAAGGCTAGGAGGTGGGAGAAGGGATGGGGAAAATAAACAGAAGTTAGGGTCAGAGGCCTGGGGTAGGGTCTGTGCTGCTGCACAGCTCAGCAGCCCCAGGAGGGCTCTGAGAATCTGGGTATCTGATCCCCAAGCACAGGGGCAGCTGAAGTGGGCACAGCTGGCTGCCAGAGAGAATGTCAGAAGATAAGGAGAGTAAATGGAGGCACCCAGTGGTCAGTACCCCACCAGAAGAAGGACAGACTTTCTGGGAGAAAGGTGAGGTGAGAGGAACAGGTTCAGGACTTGGGCAGGGATGTCCTCTTCCCTTGCTCCCTTTGCCCCCACCCTTGGCAGGCTACTTCCCTTCTGCATTGAACTGCTCTGAGCTTCAGTTTTCACTTCTGCTAAATGGCAACTGCACCACCTCTTGGGGAGAGTACCTTAGGTAACAGGGCACTGCCTACCCCACCAGGACTCATGCCTGGTGGGGATGCAGTGCAGGAACAGGGGATTAACAGCTGTTCCTTGCCTTGTAAGGGGAAGAACCACCCAATACAGAGGAGACCCAAGGTGACAGCTGGAATTCAGGCAGGTAGCTTGAACTGAGTTCTTTGTGTACAGGTTGAAGGGGTACCCTGTCTGCGCCCCTTCCCCCCACCCCAGTTTCCAAGGTTATTTTCCTATCTCCCCTGCCACATGTGTGCCCTTAGCTTACACACTGCTTGCCCTGGGTCAGATCCTGATTTGTGGCCCTGGGTTTACCTGTTTGGGAAGGGTGGGGGTTGGTTGAGGGTAGATTCCATAACAGGCTATCCCCCAGTTGCCAGCAACGGACCTGATTGGCAGCCACACTCTGGGCAGGGATAACTGGGACTCTGCCTTGTCAAGGTAAGCAGAGGTCTGAAACTCTGGAATTTATCTGCAGAGACTAGCATCTCCACGTGTTGTGTAGGGACAGGCAGAGGGGGAGCGGATCTAGCAGACAGGTTTCTTCCTAAATATGTGGCCCTGCTCATCAGGGTCGACCTGGGTAGGGGACCGAGAAGGACCCTCACTCATATCCCACCAACCAACCAACAAAAAAGCTCTAAGCAGGACAGGTGAGACCAGGGAGCCAGTTCAGGGAAGACTGCAGGGGCGAGAGCGACAACATAACCCCTTCCCTGTCTTCCCCAGCAGTCCTGTGGCTCAGTTGCGACTCACTGGACTGTCCTCCGCTCCTAAGGTCTGGGGGTCAATGGGTTGTAATAAGGGGTCCTGGGCGGCACCAATGCCAGGTAAGCTGTGTCCTACAACAGTTCACTCTCGGGTCCCCTGACTTTTGCCGGAGCATCGGGAAAGTTCACCGGATCGTACGAGGAAGCAAGGCAGCCCCCAGCTAGAAAGAAGGGGAAGGGGAGGTTGTTCAAGAGCCAGCAACTCAGTCGCAGTTCGGGATGGGAGGGAGGCTGCCGGGCCCAGGAAGAGGAGGAAGATCCCCCTGTCCATCCCACTTCGGGGTCAGAAGAAAGTTAAGGCCAAGGAGTTGCTTCTGGCTAAGACAGGGCTGTGCGGGCTGTGTTCACGTAGTCGGGGGCAGGGGGCTCCGCGGCTCGTCTCCCTTGGCGTCCCGGGGCCACCCTCTCCCGCGGGGTGCCCCCGGGCCCGGCTGCTGGCTCCCCGAGGCCCACGGCCCACCTTCTACCGCGGCCCGCCTTCCCGGCGGCGGGAGCGGGGCCCAGGCCGGCGGGCGGAGGCGGCGCCACCCGGGGCGCTGACGTAGCGGCCGCTCGGCGGCCGGGGGTCCCTTCGGTGGGGCCGCGGCTCCCCGCCCGCCGCCCCCGCGCGTCCATTCGCTTTGTGTCCCGCGCGCGGCCGGGCCCCCCGCGCACTCTCAGCCCTGCGCCCCGCGGCCCGGCGGGCGGCTCCCGGCGCGGCCCCAGCAGCCCGCGCCGGCATTGTGTGGACGCGCCCGGACGCGA
>NC_034605.1:51724869-51738982 GCF_900095145.1 Mus pahari | reverse complement strand
CCGCCCTCGCCGCGCGGCCCCCGGCCCGGCCCGGCCCGACCCGGGCAGCGCAGCGGCGGGGCGAGCGGCGGCGCGGCAACATGGCGACGGTGCCCGTGTACTGCGTCTGCCGGCTGCCCTACGACGTTACCCGCTTCATGATCGAGTGCGATGCCTGCAAGGACTGGTTCCACGGCAGGTGAGCGCGCCGCGGCCCGCCCGGCCCACCGAGCCCCGCGCCCCGGTCGCGCGTCCCGGGCCCCGCCGGGCACCGCAGCCGCGTTCGGCCGCCGGGCCGCGCGCCCTTTTGTGCCCAGGGCGGGGGCGTACGGCCGCCGCGCACAAAGCGAGGCCCGCGGCCGGGGCGGGCGAGGGGCGCGGGGAAGTTGGGGCTCCGGCCGCGATGGGGCTGGGACCCGGTCGTCTGACAGCGGGGCCGCAGTGGCCGCGGAGGCCGGGAGCCGGACGAGGCCCAGGCCCGGGGCCCCCGCCGCCAGCCCCCTGCGAAGTTGCAGGAACTTTCCCCGCGCGGGCTCGGGGCGGCCGGGCCGGGAGAGGCGGGCGCGCGGCCCGGCGCGGGTCCCCCGAGAGGCGCGACTGGCGGGCTCCGGAGCTGGCAGGGCTCGGGTGGACCGGGGGAACGGTAGCGAGGTAGCGGCCAGTGCCCCTAGTCTGTGCTGGATCCCGGGAACCTCCCCGGGACCGTGTCCTGGCGGGCAGGACCCCTCCGGGGACCCCGCGTGCCTACTGGTTCGGGCCGGCCTGCGGGCCTAGGCGGGAGTGCAGTGACAGACCGATGTGAGTGTCTGTGTGTTGGGGTGGGGGTGTTGTGGCTTGGCCGCCTATTTCCTGGCCTGCTCGGCTCCCCATTTCCCTCCTCTCTGCTTCAGGCAGAGACACCCCAGTTTTGACATGACCTTATGCTCTTTAAGGAAGATGGGGAGGAGGGAAAGAGGTAAGCTTGGAGATACTAAACCCGCCCTCTGGGTCCTTGCCGGTGGCCATGACCTGGCCTTGTGTCTACTTTTTAAGAGCCTAAGTCCCTTCCTACTTAGAAGTAAGAGGAGGAGAAAGAGGTGATCATCCTGCTTAAACTGCTCCAACAGGTTCTCTTGTGTTTGACTTTGCCTGTGGGATGTGCTTGGGCCTCAAGAGGGCTGGCCTGAAGCTGGACAGGTCTGTCTGTCCCCTGGGTGTGAGTTTTTAGCAGCTAGTAGCAGGCTGGAGGGAGAGAAGGGTGTGTGGTTCTGGACGGTCCCTGTCCTTCCTTCTAGAGAGAAGACCCTTCTGATATCTCACATCCAGGATCTTTAGGGAGTCTTGAAAAAGAGCTGTGGTCTCTGTCTAGTCATCTTTAAGTGTGGGGAGCTAGGGGGCCGGGATGTGATGGGCCTCCTCGCATCTGTAGGCCCTGGGACAGAGGCCCACTCTTGTAGGGCAACCTGGCTGGCCTTAGGAGGGGTGGCCCTTTATGACTCACTGGAATCTCTTGAGTATCCTGTGTTGCCTTCCCCAAATATCTAGGGTTGTGGAGAGCACTCAGAGTTGTGTGACCCCTGGGCTCTGCTCCAAACAGGGCCACTATAAACAGCAACCAACTGGCATCCATCTCGGAGGGGTTTGTGGCCAGATCACAGTGGGTAAGAGCCCGGAGGCCTCTCCAAATCCAGAAACGCTGGGAATCTGGACTTGAGTAGCCCTGAGAGTGGTGGCACCCCTTCATCCTGTCTCAATCCAAGACCTATAGCACCTCTGGGTGTCAGCTGGGCTGCTGCTGAGGCAGAGAAGGGGGGGTGAGATAATGAATCTTGATGCTGGAAGAGGTTTGTTGCTTATTGTTTGCTTTGTGTTTGGAGGTTTAGTCACCTTACTTTTTCTCTGAGCATTGTGATTTGATAGGAGACAAGCAGTTGATTAGCACAGCTGCATTTGCATGTATTTGGGTCTCTGAACAGTAAAAGGGACCCCTCATAGCAGGTGGTTTCTTAAGCTCAAGTGCACCCCAGGTAACTCTTTCTGGGTCTAGAGCTCTCCCTAGCTTTGTGCAGGGTCAAGGGTTGGGGCCTGAGTCAGGCAGGGAGGGAAAGGCCAGGGCCTCTTCCTGCTCCTGTAGCCTGGACCAGATCCCTGGGCCCCTCTCAAGTCTCTCTTGTTCAAGGTTAGAAGGACTGTGGTCAGCTCCCTGTGTGTCTCTCCCTCCAGTTAGTTATTCATGGAAGACTCCTGATGGCTCTCTTCAGAGCTATGTAGCACCTGGATTGTTAATTCCCTCAGGGTTTACATTTTACCTCACGTTTGAACAGCTTGTCTGATTTTACACTTTTGATCTTGAGGAAACAAGACTTACTGAAGAAATTTTTAAAATGGTATCCCTAGGAGTGGTAGAGCATGTGTATAATCAAAGCACCAGGGAGGTTGAAGGCAGGAATATCAAGAGTTCAAGGCTACCCTGGGTTATACATTGAGTTGGAGGTCAGTCAGCCTTGGGTATCTGAGACCCTGTCTCAAAAGAAGCACCAACGGCTGGTGAGATGGCTCAGCAGGTGAAGGCTTGCTGCCAAGCCCAGTTCTAATTCTAGGACCCACATGCTAGATGCAAGATGTCCTCTAACCTACCCATGTATACCATGGCATGAGCTCCCTCCAAAATAAAATTTTAAAGTTTTATATATATATATATATATATATATATATATATATATATATATATATATATACCAGAGCACCAGTAAAAACAGAGTTTGGCTGCATATACCTTCCACTCCACTTCTAAGTTACTTAGTTGGCTATGCCAGCTTTGAAACCAAGGCGAGAACTTTGGCTCAGTACTCCGGACTGAGTGCCACCCTTGACGCCAGCTTCTTCTGCCAGGTTTCTCTCCTCAATGTACTTTTCCTATTTCAGATCCCACACAGCATTGGATTCCTTACCCTGGCAAACAGTTTCTTTTAAAAGGAAACTTTGTATCATTCTCCAAAACGGAGCATCATTGTAACTTGCAATACACAGTAACCATAAAAATAAACACAGTAGCCAGGCAATGGTGGCACACACCTTTAATTCCAGACCTTGGAAGATGGAAGCAGGTGGATCTCTGAGTTCCAGGCCAGCCTGGTTTACAGAGTGAGTTCCAGGCCAGCCTGGTTTACAGAGTGAGTTCCAGGACAGCCAGAACTACATAGAAAAACTGTGTCTTGAAATCAAAACAAAACAAAACAAAACCCCACGATAACTGGAAAGCCTCAGCTTGTCCTACCTGGGGTCACATTACACATTTCCAGCAAGCCTTGTCTGGGGAAGGATTAGAGTGAGGGTCTCTTAAGTCGCCCATGCTTGTAGTGGTGGAGTGTTGGTGCTTCACTGCTTCTGTGGCCTAGACTTGCTTGGGACAGTTGCTTTTTTAAGCCTACAATTGAGCCCATGATGAGTGTGCCTCTGAGATGGCACCGAGCCCCTCAGCACCCTGGCAAGCAATGTCTTTGGGGACAGTCCTATGGGATGAGGTATGTGCCACACTGAAAAGAGTTTTTTCTGCAGTTCTTGGAGAGGACAGTGGGGAGTGGGGATCATGAGGGAGGATCCTCACCACTCTGTCCCTGAAATGTCAAGCCTCTCTCTAAGCCACTGCAAGATTCCTCATCCAATCCTGTCTTGGCCATGTCTGATATTCCTTCTGCTTTTCTGGGGTTCCTGTGGTGCTCCCTGGAAATTGGATCTTGGATTCAGAAGGGATAGAATTGAAGGCAGGACCTTGCAGGAAGCAGCTGGAGGCCACTTTGCCCCCCCCCCCCCGTCATGTCTGGTCCATTTGGTAGGGACCTGGAGCTCTACAGGGGCCTCGAGAACCTGTTTAGAAGTCTTACTCTTGTGCAGAGCCCCTTTAAAAACCATAGTCCTTCCTTGTGTCTGTATCATATATTGGGTCGATGGGAGCAGATCCCATGCCAGCACTCCAGCCTGCTGCTTGTGTTGGAAGACCTGGCCTCTCTCAATTGTCAGTGACTTGCTTGGAAGAAATTTGACCTCTGGGAGGCAGGAATGGCTGCATAAATTCATCCAACATCCTTAAACCTGACCCTCTGACCCTCTTATGGGTGATCATTCTATCAGAAGGTTCCTTGGAGGCATTGCCAATATCATTGACTTTGGAAAGCTTAAAAGATGAGTAGGTGACTTTAGTGACAAAAGTTTCACTTGTCTCTCTGTAAATATTTGTTCTGTGTTCTAGGGAGGGTCTCGGAAATGACAGTGAGACCTTGGGGGCGAGGGTGGGGGTGGGGGGCTAGGTGGACTGCTTGCCCGCCCTGCCTGTGACTAGGTTCTTGCTTGCTCACTCCTTGGGGGAGGGGAGTGAGCGTCATGTCTCAGAGTGGCAAATGAGAAGCAAGTAATAGGAATGAAGGCAAGGAGTCAAGGAAGGAGGGCCTGAGGTATAGACAGGAAGTGCACTGTGGGGTGCAAGGGAGGGGGTGGAGGCTGAGGATCTGGGCCAAGTTTGTGTTATTTTCCCTTCCTTCCCTCCCTCCCTCCCTCCCTTCCTTCCTTCCTTCCTTCCTTCCTTCCTTCCTTCCTTCCTTCCTTCCTTCCTTCCCTCCTCTTCCTCCTTCTTTTTTGAGACAGGGTCTCACTGAGTAGCCCAGCCAGCGCTGAAGCCTTTATCCTCCTGCCTCAGCCTACTGGGTGCTGCAGCCCAAGGCTTGTATTGCCCTACATGAGACAAGTTTTGTCAGAATCCCTGTGGCTGCTGTTGGGGCAGATGTGAGGTAGGGGTAGGGAGCCACCATTTAAGTGAGAGGGTAGGACTTCTGGGGACATCGTGTCTGTTTGTCCCTCTTCCTGCGGGCTCTGTTTCCATGTCTGATTCCCTCTGACCGAGATGACCTGGGTGGGTTTTCATTGTGTCCACTTAGTCTTAAGGTCTCTGGAGCAGCCTTACATCTGGGGTACCTGGAGACATGGAGTAGGGCCTGTGGCCGTGCTCAGCATGCCTGCTCTGCTGTTGGCTAGCCGAGCTTGTGTCCCACAGGAAGGAGACATGGCCAAGAGGGGTCTGGGCTAGCAGAGTCTCTGATGCTGAATCTGAGGAAGAAACCCTTCCCACTGAGACAACATGCAGATGTACTTAGGAATAACAGTTCACCATTTTTGTTAGATTTATCCATTTATACGTATGAAAGTTTTGCTTACATGTCTATATGTGTACCATGTGCATGCCTGATACCTATGCCCGTCAGAGTAGGGTGTCATATGCCCTGGAACTGGAGTTACGGATGGTTGTGAGCTGCCATGTGGGTGCTGGGAATTGAAGCTAGTCCTCTGTAAGAGCAGCACATGTTCTTAACTTCTGCAACATCATCCACTCCCAACTCATCGTTTTAAGACAGGGAATTCTCCCTGAGTGAGTTTGCAAAGTTCTGAAAAAAGTGGGAAGAATATCCACTCAGCATCCAGGAAAGCAGGACTCCAAGCAGTGTCTCTAAGAGGGGCAGATGTCTGGAAGGGAGCGGCTTTGTGTGAACCTCATCCTAATTGCCGGGATGTTTTGGGGTTTTGTTTTGTTTTTTTTTTTTTAACTGGAACTTTTTGGCTGGCAACAGGCATTGTACAAGCACAGGACTGCAGCCCACATTTGTTTGGGGCCAGTTGGGCATCAGGCATAACTCCAGATGGCCCAAGATCTGGAACACCAAGTGCCAATCCCGCTGTCCCATGCCACTTCCTTTCCTTCTCCTTTGACCTTTTCCTGATAGTATCTCACATTTGCCAGCCTCTTAATAAGAAAGAAGGAAGGGGTTGCTGTTGAACCAGGCAGCATGGTGGAGTGCCCTGCAAGAGCCCTCTAACTTCTCAGTCTCCAGTGTGGGTAAAACAAGTCTACTAGCTGGGTCGCAAGACAGTCGGCGACAACAGGGCTGCAGGTGCTGAATGTCTGTGGGACTATGGAGTGCCACCCTGTCTGATCCCCATCCAAACTGTGAGTGGAAGGTAGCCTGCTAGGTCACAATGTCAACTCCATTCTCAGCGCTGACCCAGAGGCAGCCAAGTCCCTGTCACAGTTGGCTTTCCTGACCCTAGCAGTTGTACTGTGAGCCAGGGGAGGCAGATGCGCTCACCTCTAAGAGGGTGTGGTGAGGAGGAAGCACCTTGCATGTACGATTGGTTTAAGGTTTGAACAGACACTGGATGCTGACAACCACATGAGTCCATGGATAAGACAGTGTGGTGAGCCCGACAAGAGGTCCACAGGCAGTGCTGGCTGCGGAGGGGTCCCTGCTCCAAGCAGCAACCTCCACAGTCTGTGCTGGGTCTCAGTGTGTCCCCCACCCCAGGCCGGGTTTCTCTTACCTTTCCTTCCTTCCTTGCTGGTCATCTTTAGTCCCCATATTTCTGGTGACTTCTACTCTCAGCCTTGTTGTTTGGTGGCACTGGACTAGTGGTACCTTGTCCATACCAAGGCACTGAGTTTCAAAAACAGAAAAACCTATCTGGAACTCGAACCTGCTTGGCTGTCATCACAAACCCTGAGATCCGGAGGTCTCAGACAAGTACAGCAGCCAGCCTCTTGTGGTTTGGAAAGATGGAGGTGGGGTTCAGTTCGTGTGATGTTAACCATTGGAAGGAAGACAGTTTACCTCTGCACCACACAAGGTGATGCTCGGTGCTCGTGTGTTATGTGATCCTCTCTTCTGTGTAGTTCTCGAGCATCTTCATCCTTCAGAAGTAAACCTTCTCTTCATTGAGGAGCTACTGTCTTTTCCTGCCCGTCCCTGTCCCCTTCTGGCCCCGTGGATTTATCTGTTCTCAGGATATTTTGTGTAGACAGACTCATACAATATCGAGCATTTTGAATCTGGCTTCAATTTTTAAGGCTCATTCACACAGTGCCATGTGTTGGTGTTTATTGTTTTTTTTTAATGGCTGAATAATATTCTGTCTGGGTGACCAGGCCATAGTTGTCCATTGTCGGTTAGGTTGGGTTTGGGTAGCCTCCACCAGGGACTTTTGGAAACAACATTGCTGTGCACATTTGTGCATAGACGTTTGGTTGAACACCTGTTTTCAGTTTTTCTGTGTGTACTAACCACATGTGTTACCACCGAGCTGCACCCCCCCAGCCCTATATTTAACTTTTTGAGTAACCAACAGGGTGTTTGCTACAGGGCCCGCCCCAATCGTCACCATCGCTTTCTGTTTTCCAGTCTTTTTATTATAACCATCCTCACGGGGTGTGGGTGTGAAGTTGTGTTTAGTGGTGGTTTTGACTTGTTCCTGATAATTGATGGTGCGGGGCGCATTGCCTCTGCTGGCTGGTGTTTTAGTCTTTGGCTTTGAGAAATGTCTACTCAAGGTCCCCGTCCCCCAGGGTGGGAGATGGAATTCAGAACTGAGGCCCACTCACTTCCCAGCTTCATTGTCTACTTTATTTTTACTATTTACCATGTGTGTCGGGCTGTGTGCACACACTCACATGCCACAGCATGTGTGTGCTCAGAGGACAACTTGCAGGAGTTAGGTTTTTCTTCCATCGTGTGGGTCCAGGGCATCAAACTGAGGTCACCAAGCTAGGCAGCAGGCACTTTTGCCCACCAAGCCATCCTGTTAGCCCATTCCTCTGTCTTTTTAAAATTGGATTGTCTCTCTTCAGTGTGAGCTTTAGAGCAGCCGTATATGTTCTAGCAACCCTACCTTTATCAGACACTCGATTTGCAAGGGTTGTATCGTAATCCGTTTTTCTATTTCTCTGGGTTAACTTTGCATGTTCTTGATATCATCCACTGGTGCATAAGTGTTTCGCTTTAATGAGATCCAGCTTACTCAACTTATTTATATTTCTTGTTCATGCTTTTAGTGCCTTAAGAGTCTCTTGTGAAATCATTTGTCACAAGGTTTACTCTAATGACTTCTTTGAAGAATTTCATTCTTTCAACTCTTTATTTTAAAAAACATTTACCTATTTACTTACTTTGTGTGTGTGCTCATGAGTGCATATATACTGTCACATACATGTCAATGTGTCTGTCACATGTGTGTGTGCCACACACACACACCATCACATATATGTCAGTGTATGTGTGTATGTTGCATGTGTGTGCATGTGTGTATGTTGCATGTGCGTGCATGTGTTTGTGTGTGTGTGTGTGTGTTTGTGTATGAGTGCATGTACACTATCTCATACATGTGAAAGTCAGAGGAAAACTTGTGAGACCTGGTGCTATTCTTTCTGCCATGTGGGGCCCAGGAATCTAACTCATATTTTCAGGCTTGGCAGCAAGCACCACTTAGCCACTAAGATATCTGCCTGGCCCTCAAGTCTTAGATTTAGGCTTTTAAAAATTCCTCTATTTTATTTGCTGCTGTTGGTTTTTGTTTGTTTTTGAGACAGAGTTTCATCATGTGGTCTTTACTGGCCTAAAACTTGTTTATCGGTCAAGGCTAGCTTTGAACTCACAGAGATCCACCTGGCTGTGCCTCCTGAGTGCTGGAGTCAGTCAAAGGCATGCACCTCTGTGTTTGACTTATAAATTTCTTTAAATTTAATTCATTTATTTGTGTGGTCGGGGGCACATGCCACTGTGTGTGTGTGTGTGTGTGTGTGTGTGTGTGTGTGTGTAGGTCAGAGGACAACTTGCAGAAGTCAGTTCTCTTCTACCATATGGGCCCTGGGGATTGAATTCAGATCAATTTTGGTGGCAAGCACCTTTAGGTATTTGTTTCATTGTTCTGGGTAGGATCTTGGGCTATTTATTTATTTTTGTTCTGTGCTCACTGCTGTGATGAAATCCTAAGGTAAATGCCTAAAGGAAGAAAAGTTTTTGGTTCCTGGTTTTTGAGTTTTATGACATGGTGACTTTGCTACATTCTTTAGGCTTGTGTGAGTCATGCTTCTATGTATGTTTATGTGTATGCACACATGTGCAGGGGTGAATGTGGTGGCCAGAGGTCATGTTAAGTACTTCTTTCACTTTTTTATTCTTTATTCCCCCCCTCTTTCTCTCTTTCTCTCTTTCTCCCTTTCTTTCATTTTTCAGACAGGCTCTCTCGTCGGCCTGGAACTCCCTCACTTGGCAAGACTGGCAGGCTGGCTGGCAAGCCCCATAGACCCTCCTGACCCCTCTCTTCTCACCAAGCGCTAGGATTACAGGAATAATCCCACACTGTGGGTTTTGTTGATTAAAACAATCAACATGGGCACCAGGGATCAGAACTCAGGTCCTTGTGCCAAGAACCTCCACGAAGGGGCCATCGCCCCAGACCCAGCTGTCTTGGTGTTTTGAGATAGTCTTGTGTAGCTTAGTCTCTCCTCAAGCTCACAGCCCTTCTGACTCAGCTCCCCATGTGCTGGGGTTATAGGTGTGCATCATAGCACTCAGCTTCCTACAGTGTTTCTGAAGATCACATTTGCTTGATCGAATATCCCCCTTGTTGAAAATCATTTGTACACATGGGTTTATTTCTGACCTGTCAGTTCTGCTCCCGAGGTATTCATGGGTATCTTTAGACCGTGCCGCGTGGGTTTGAGTACTGCGGGTTTGTAGTGTGTTTTGAAATCAGAAGTATGAGTCTTTATGTTTCATCTCCCTGACCCCCTTTCTTTAAAGAATTATTTTGGCTATTTGGGACCAAGTATTTAGTCCCTTGCAATTTAATGTTTAAATTGGAGGGTTGACTGGTACATTTCTGCAGAATTAAAAAATAAGGAAAAAAGAAAAAGAGGCAGCTGGATTTTGACAGGGATTGCAATGCCTATAGGTTGCACATTACTCTTTTGACAGACTTAAGACTTCTGACCATGAACACTGCATCGCTCTCCACTCATGCGTGTGTTCTTCAGTCATTTGCCGTGTTCTGTGGTGTCTAAGCCTTTGACTTCCTCAGTTTGTTTCTAGATATTTTGAGAGCAGTGCTTCTGTAAGTCATTCATTGATGGTGCCTGTTTATTTTCTTTTCCCCTTCTGTGTTGGACATTGAGCCTAGGGCCTTGTGTCTGCTAGAAACATACTCTACCACTGGGCAATACCTAGCACCATTTCTGGCCCTTTTAGTTATTTTCATAGTCCCTTATAACATGTAGTAACTGGATTTTCAGAGTCACACATGTGCAGGGGGCCACCTGACCCAGCCCCCCTTTGGGTTTTATGCACACATGGTGTGGCACACCCAGATGCTGGGTACACATCATACCCTTGGGTTGCCATCTTCTTTTGTAACCGAGTCCCTGTGTCAAATGCAGGGTTTGGGCATTTCGGTATGTGTGGGACTCCTCTTGTATTATGTGTACTGCCCTCTTGTGCAGCTCTCCACCCCCTTCCCCGTTTCCTTCACCATCCTCCTGGTGCTTGATTTTGGGGACCCCGCCCTTAAGGCTTAGGCTGGTGGTGTTTTGGAGCTGTGCCAGGTGCTCCATGCAGGCAGTGTGTGGCTTCACCAGTGGACCGGCTGCCCTGAGAGCTTGGTAGGTTACTCTCTTTAGGTGGACAAACGAGCTAAGGCTTAGTAGGGTCAGATGGCCTGATCAGCACAACAGAGTACATGCAGCAGGTGTATCTGTCAGGTCTCTGCCATAGTGTGCCTTTATCCACCAATAACAGTGACAGGCGACCCCAGGGCTGAACGCAGGATCCCATCAGGCAAGGAAGAGGCCACTAGGAACATTTTGGAGGGGTGGTGCCAGGAGTCAGAACTAGGCAAAGCCTAGTTGTGCTGGCCAAAGAGGCTGTAGAAGTACTACAGGGGAGGGGCAGGCCTAGACATGACTAGAGATGCTTTTTTGAGGGGGAGATGTTTAGGGATCCACGGACCTTCTAGGGAGTCCAAACCCTGGGCTGAAATCTTGGTTCCCTCTCATCTCTTCTGTGCTTCTTTAAGGTTAAAGACTCAGGCGAGGATAGGGAAGGAGCTCCCTGACCAGACCCCTGTGGCCAGCCACAGTGCCTGTGATGGAGAGACAGTGAGAGTATAGATGCTGCAGGGGCAGGACATGGAGAACAGCCGTCCAAACTGTCTGTGTGAGGTGCAGGCCTCCCTGCCACACAGGAGCCAAGAGGACAGTAGCCCAGATTTGGTATGTGTGCTGGGTAGGGCTGTGCCTTCAGGAGTTCTCTCTGGGTGTGTGTACCCAGAGCGGGTCCCACACGGGGCCCATTTGGAGTGTGGAGTGCAGGATGGGTACCCTTGGTGGAGAATATATGGCCCTATTTTTATACACAATACTGGGCCAGGCAGAGGCCAACGTTCAGGCAAGTGTGAGGATTTGAATGAGGGCCGCTCTGCCCCACCTGGGCTACCAGGCTGTAGCAGAAACCCTGCCCAGTACTCTAACAGTGTGGTGGTGGTAGTGACCTCTGCAGCAGATGAACATTCAGACTGAAGATCTGTGTGGCTCGGTGATGGTTGGCTCTCCATTTCCCTTCCCCTTAGGAAATCCCACTGGGCAGCTGTTTGCATCCCCGTGAGACCTGGGCAAGCATGCAGGGCAGGTGGGAGATACCCATGGGAATGCAGGTTGGCTACAAGGCCCTGTTGTGGGACAGCGGGACATTTGGTGAGCCCTACCCCATGACTGACTGGTATAGCTGGGAAAAGAACAAACACTGACCCGGAATCTAGACCTGTCTCCTTATGGAAAGAACCGGAAACTGGAATTCTGAGACCCTTGCTGTCCTGGGACAGTCCAGAAGCTGTACTTTGAGCCAGTCTGTCTTAGAGAGCATATTGTGGAAGGGATGCACAACACCCCTTCCCTCCAGTGTGAAGACCTGTCACCATGAGTGCCTCTGGTGTCTCTGCCTCAAAGTGGACAGAGTTCTGCGACCCTCCGCCCAGCCGCCTGTGACAGGTGCTGTAGGACCGCCCCCTGGGAGCAGCATTTCCTGCTCTTGCTTTGCATATGGCTCTGGCTACCTCTGATGCCACCCTGACCTTGCAGCAACTCCCTAGTGGGCCTTGGGTAGGAGACTGCTCAGAAGAAACCAGCCAATCAGGCCCCCTGAATCATGGCCCCACTGCTGGTGCTGACAAAATCAAGTGCTGGAGGGCAGTCTGAGAGAAGTCCCTGCCATCCTTGGCAGGCCTGGTGACTACACATTGTGCACAGTGGTTCCTGACCCCCAGCTGCACACAGGCATCTGTGCAGGCCATGCTTAGAATCAGGAGGCAGAGTGGTAACATGGCACCTTATCTGTCCATCTAGGTAGCCACATTTCCTGGGACTCTCAGGTTGAGGGATGACAGCTTGGGTTGAATGGTAGAGAGGCTCAGGGAGAGCAATAATGCCCCTGTAGTAGAGAGATCATCCAGGAAGATGTTTCCTCCTGCCATCCTGTGTGCCCTTTTGGAAGGTCTGAGCCTGCCAGGCCCCGTTCCTGCCTTGAGCCCACCAGTGTTCTTTGGAGAGTGGAGACTGTAGCTGCCTTTGGCATTGAGGCTCTCGTGGTAGAGTGTCACCACGTGACCCACTTGCCCCAGCCTGTGTGTGACTGACCCTTGGTCTCCCAGCATTCTTCTGTCACTGATGCCTGCTGTCCTCCCTGGTCTGTCCCCTGCCTGTTGGGGGTTGTGATCGGGCCTTGGCATTGTGCTGTCCGGATTGGAGCTAACCCAGCAGTTTGGCAATCTCCGTGGTGATTACCCATGGCCTGGTAACAGTCTTCTTTTTGAGCCCTATCTATCCCACTCTGAGCCACAGCTGGAGTGGGTCCCAGCAGCCCTGCAGGATAGAGGGGGACAGCTCTGGGTGTGCACGTGTCAGCTGTGGAGAACTCCGCTCTAGTCTGGAGCTGTGAGACATGAGTGCCTGGAGACCAAAGAGATCACTCAGTGGTTGAGAACTTGTACTGTTCTTGCAGAGGACTCTCCAGTATCAGTACCCAGCACCCGTGTTGGATTCATAGCCACTCCTGCTCCAGGACATCCAACTCCATCTTCTGGAATCCGTGGGCATCTGTGCTCACATACATGCCCACACAGAGAGACAGACACATAAGTTTAATTTTAAAAAATAGATACAAATCTAATAAGAACCAAAGCAAGAAAGACAGAAGGAAGGGTATATGGACTGCCTGGGCCAGATGTGGCCCTTTTCAACGTTCGACACAAAGCTAGGAAAGTTTGAGAATAACTGAGTGTCACAAGAGCAGAGCAGAGCCCTCTAGATGGAAGACTTTCCCCTTTCACCTCTTGGATCCTAAGGCTTAATGAGGCCCTGAAGGCAGTCCTGGGAGTGGCCTAATGGGATTTATGGTCCAGGATATCCCTGGCATCTTGTGGATCTGTTAGGGTACTGAGCGTGAAGGTGCTTTCAGGGGCCCCAGACCCCAGGGCTGGGGCTCCTGCCTTGTACCCCCTGCCCCTCGAATCTCCTTTCAGTTCCTCTCACCAGCACCATATCATCTGCAGAGCTGGGAAGGATCTGAGAGCAGGTTCAAGTGTGGAGGCAGCAGCTTTAAACAAGAGCCTTTGTGTTCAAGTTGAGAAACTTTCTAATAATTGAAACTGGCCCCCAGGGGATCCCATGTAGAGAAATGAGGTCTGTGGTAAACAAGGGCTGCTCGGTTTGGTGCTGTTGACGTTCTGGACTGGAGAATGTTTGGGGGTGGGGCGTGGCCTGTGCACTGTAGTCTGTGTAGTCCTGGTCCACATCCTGCAGATGCCGGGGGACACCTCGAGCTTCGATAAACAAAATACCTTCAGCCATTACCACGTGTTCTGAGACACGCACAGCAGCATCCAGTGACAGGCCAAACCCCAGCCCAAAGCATTCTCTGTCACCTTGAGCCTCTGCAATGCTGCTTGCCCAGTAGAGACTGAGCCTGGCCACTTCAGTGCACACCGGCAGGTGTGTGGAAGGATACAGCACTTCAGGTCGTCACATGAGCACAGGCCATGCTGATTTTCCTATACCCTGGGCAGCTGAACTTTTGATCTCTGTTGCTATAGTTTTACTCTGCGGTTGCTGAGTACTACCATTCGTTCATGTTCAGATCCACCTTCCCCAGAGCTGTGGCATCCTACCTGCAGTCGGATCTTTTCTCAGGACAGAGTCAGCAGGCTCCACCTGAGTGTCGTTTGGGAAGAGCACCTGGTCTAGGCTACCTGTTTCCACCTGTTCATTGTGTCCCTTCTTTTTTTTTTTTTT
>NC_034605.1:51714594-51724804 GCF_900095145.1 Mus pahari | reverse complement strand
GCTGGGATTAAAGGCGTGCGCCACCATGCCCGGCATTGTGTCCCTTCTTTGTTTGAACCCTGCCTGCTGCAAGGTCAAACCACGATTGTTCTTTTAAAAATCCTACCCAATTTCCACCTTTCTCGCTAAGACTGAGTCTCTTGTAGTCCAGGCTGGCCTTGAACTCGCCCTATAGCTGAAGATGACATTGAATTTTTTTTTTTTCCTGGCCCTTTTGCCTTTGCCTCCCAAGAGCTGAGATTAAAGGCAAGTGCCATCAGGCCCCAAGCATGCTAAGCCAGCACTCAGCCAACTGAGCCACAGGCAGGCCTGTGTACACATTGAAGGTTAGAGTTGCTTTAGATTTGCAGAAAGGTTGTGTGCATAACACTCAGTTTCGCTGACTGTTTATACCCTCCATCCCCAGGATAGGAGCCAGCCCTGATCACTGTCGCCCATGCTGGGCTTGCTCACTCTATAGCCCTCTTCATAGCTCTTCTTCTGCTAACACCACCCAGGAAGCTAAATTGTCCTGGTATTCTCTGCCCTTCTGGCTGTCATGGTGACCTCCATGTCTCTTTCTGTCCTATGACAGCTGTGTAGGCTGGATTGAAGAATCCCTTTGGCTTTGAGGGGCTGCTTCTCCCCAGATAACTCAACACATCTGTGTGACACCTTGACAGCTCATGGGGCCACCTTAGACCATCCAGGTGGTAAGCTGCTGTGGCCAGAGGAGGGCTCCAGTGGCACTTGGAGGGTATCATGGTGCCACCATGGTGGGCAGGACAGGTACACACCCCTGATCTGCTGAGCTGCAAGTCAAGAATCCATGCTCTCCCCTACAAGCACCTGGGCCTGCCAGTGGCCACGATGGCAGTTTATGGGCCTAGGTAATTTTCCTACTCAATTTCGTCCGCATCTCGTTTTCTAGAAAGGAGAGGAATTAATTAACTGTGGATTTGCGGTGTCTCACGTGGTCAGAGCTGGGCTCTAGAACACTTTGGTTCGGCTATAGCTCTCCTTTGGGTGTAAATTTACTGTGCCGCGGTGCCTGAAGCCTGCACCCTCTGAACCAGATGCTTGAGCAGGGGACGGGGAGTAGCTGTCTTTGGAGCATTTGGTCCAAGCTTCACTTGTAGCAAGTGGGACACTGTCACGCTGCAGGAGGTTAGGCTGTGAGGACGAGAGTCCTTGCCACCTCTTGTGGCTTAGTGGTCCTTCCAGAGTCGCACTTCTCTGAAGGAAATCAGTGTGACGGAATTGAGCTTTCATCAGAGAAGCCCTCAGACCTCAGGCAGGCAGGTTTGGTGGGCTGCCCTGGTCTGCCTGGCTGCAGCCATCAGACTGTGGTGTGCTCCCTGCCTTCTGCCTTGCTGGGGACCTTGCAGGTAGCCTGGTTTGGAGTTCGTTCCTTGTTTGCAGTGAGGCTGGGACTCTGGATTTGGGGACACAGGGACTACTGATACTCTTTACTCTGTTCTGAGTTTACCTCACTTCCTGTGACCCTGGCATCTCCATGTTTGAATGTTTGCATTGATGCTGGAGCTCTGGGCTTGGGGACACAGGGACCACTGGAAGCTCCCAGTCTGTTCTGGATTCCCCTCACCTCCCACAGCCTTGGCATCTCTACTTTTGAATGTTTGGGTCTTTACTCAGTGGTCCATGCATCAAAACCTTGGCTTCAGCCCTAGCTCAGAGTGTCCTCATTTAAGGAGATTCTCAGTCCTGTCACCTTGTGTATGCATTCCCATGGGAGCAGCTCCACTGATTAGAAATTACACACACACACACACACACACACACACACACACACACACACACTCTTATGTATACAATTTCATGTGTGTGAATGTTTTGCCTGCCTGTAACTTTATGCACCACACATGTGTGCCTAGTGTCCTCAGAGGTCAGAAGAAGGTTTCAGATCCTTTGTAAATGGAGTTTCAGACTGCTGTGAGCCTCTTTGTGAGCTCTGGGAATTGATGGCCTCTGAGAGAATAAGTGTTCTTAACCCCTGAGTCCTCTCTCCAACCCAGCTCCTCTGAACTTGACCTACTGGGTTTCAGGGATTTCCTTTTCTCTTTCCTTGGGGTGGGGGTGGGGGGGAGGTTTGTGATAGTGGCTCTGACTGAGAGATCACCACAGGATAGATGATGGCAGTGCCTCGCCTTGATGGTTCCCCAGCTTGAATGGACTGCTCTCATGGGATTCAGTGTTTACACCAACCTATTTGGAAACATTGTATCTACTTCTTGAGTCTTTGGAAACATTGTAGCCACTGCTTGAGTCCTCACTTAGTAGGTTCCTGGTAAAGCTTCAGGAGTGCCCTATTGCCTGTGGGCCTTATTGAGAGAATCAGTCAAAGCAGTCCCTGAATGTCCCTCTGATGGCCAGGGGATCAGACCTTGTCCTGCCTGCTGTGTCTGTCTGTATCTGTTCATCATCGGTCCCTAGGCACTAATTACTTGAGGTGTGGCTAGGTGTCTCACCTGCTGACAGCCACCTGCTCCTGGCCCTACGTGTGAGGCCATGCCCCCATCATACCATAATCTGGGTGTCACAGGTTGCAGAGTCCTGGCCCAAGTCCATACACTACAGCTCTCTCTGTTCACTGGCTGTTTCTGTTCCATCCTAGAGAACCCCACGCCTCTTCCTGCCTGTCCCAGACTCAGGCCAATCACTTTCTTGTGGATTGGGCCAGCAGGAGGCACTGTCCTCCCCCTTATTATCTGCTCTAGTCCCCTAAAGCTTCCAGTAGTCAGGGTCAGGACCCATCTGGAGGCCTGTTCTGGAGACCATGGTTCACCATCCAAGTCTCTACTAATCTTTGTGTTTCTTATCTTTTATAGCTTTACAAAAAAAAAGAAAAGGTCAAAGAATAAGCATTAGAATTTTCCAGCAAGATGAGTCATAGAGTTCACCCTCTTTCAGTGGGGATCTCCTGGAGTTGTAAGAAGTCTTCTGATTTCAAGGGCCACAGGGCACAGCTCTCTCCAGGGTCTATCTCTTGCCCTGTGCTGAGGAGAGTAAGCTCGCCTCCTGTGTTTAGAGTCCTTATCTCTGTCAAGAGGACCTTGGACTGCATTTGCTCTCCAGTCAGGTTTGTTTGCTGTCTCTGAGGGTTTCATCCAGAGAGAAGGCTTTAATTCCCAAAGCTTCTGGGAAGAGATATTTGCTCTACATCTGCATACAATTGGTTTCCTTAGAAACCACTGGAATAGATGCTCTGGAGCCTGCTTCAGATTTTTAAAGAGACCCTGCCCTATATCTAGAAGATCTAAAAAACCCACACAGCAGTTTTAGAGTACATACAGAGACAGTTGTGAATATTCATTTAATAAATCAAGACTCCTCGGCTGCTGAATGATAGAGCTGAGGGGTGATTAAATAAATGGCTGTGTACGCACACAATGGGAAATTATCCAGTTGCCAACAATGTGTTTACAGCAGGTTTAATGACTGGGGGAAATGTTTACAATGTAACATTAAATAACTTGCTGTATTTATTAGTAGGGTGACAGCTGCTATTAATTAATTAAAACAGGTTCAAACTTTTAAATATTTAAATTTAATATTTCAGTACTAAGATTTTATTTTTGAAAGTGAAGGGTTTAAAAGGTCATCATATTGTCCCCCCTCAAGCACATTTATACTTTCCAGTGGGTTTTCCACATCAGTCATGAAAAACTGAATGAGGGCCTGGCGTTCCTCATGTTAAGAAGAAGGGTTATTGTATATAAGGCAAAGCACAGCTAGAGGCACCTGGAAAGGTCCAGACTGAACCCAGAGACCAAGAGGCCAAGAGACTAGTATAGCCAAAGTAGCTGGGTTAGAGAAGCTGGGGAAAGGGAAGCCTAGCCCTGGGCTGGAGAGTTTAGGGTAAGGGTTGGGCTGTGCCAGCCAGGATGTGTCTGTAAGAGGTCCTGGCTAAGGTGCTGAGAGAGGCTGGCCAGTGTCAGTTACACATTCATCCTGAGTTTGAGACCTAGCACTTCTATAGTTAGAAATTAAGTAAACTGAGTGTGTTGGTGCACACCAGCTTGAGGCAGAGATGAGGATTGCCATAGATTTGTGGCCAGCCTTGACTACTTAGCAAGACTCTGCTTCTAAAAGCTAAAAACAAAACAAACAAAAAACAGAGAGAGAGAGAGAGAGAGAGAGAGAGAGAGAGAGAGAGAGAGAGAATGAGAGAATGAGAGAATGAGAGAATGAATGTAAAAGGCAGGCAAGGAAGTCAGCTTGGGGTGTGTTTTCCCATTCCTTCTAGAGAAGTTTCTGGACACAGGTGTTGAAGTCACTCTTCTAGTCTCACTGCTGCTGGCCCCAGGCTTCTTGATATTGAAAGCAGAAGATAGAAGGTCAGCTGGCTCTGCTAGCACACTGTGCCCCCTTTCCACCATGGCCTCACTCCCTAGAGTACTTTAGCCTGCTGACTGCCTTGTCACCAGCCCCCTGCCCCCACCAGGCCCTGGGAGATTAGGGCTCTGCCCAGCCTTTGGTGGGGGTCTCCTTTTCCAGGCTCCTGGGTCCTATAGATCCTCCCTCTGCCCCAAGGACAGAGACCATTGTGCAGGGCAGTAGGCTATCCTGTCACCAGCTCTGTACTTGTGTATCTGGGGACCCTAGTGCTCAGTGGCCTTGCCACAGCTAAGGGTAGTGAATGCGTCAGTCAGGTGTGGATATGCTAAGCACCACCTGTACCCAGAGATGGCTCTGCTGTGGCTCTGTGAATGAACTTGAGCTTCTTTAGGACTTGAGATGCTAGGATGACTTTGAGCGGGGGTGGGGGGAGGTGGGGGGTGGGGGGGAGCCTACACTTGCCAAGGTGATGCAATTCCTCTCAGAGGCTTGGTACTTACAGATACTCCATGGTTGCTGGCAGGCAGGTTCCTGGGTACTCATACATGCCATCAACTGCTCACAGAAATGGGCTCTTCTAAGTGCCACCCAGTCTCTCCCTGGTACTTGGTGCTTGTAGCCACTGAACAGTTACTTCTAGGTGTTTAGGTCTCTGTGGCTCTAAGCAATTATGAACAGGTATTCGAATACTTAAGGAGGGCTAAGTCATTGCTTGCAGATGCCAAAATGTTCTGGGTAGCTACTCCACCTGGAAGCAAGATGACCCGAGGCTGAAATATGAGAAGCCATGTCAATAGGATCGCTTTCCTCCAGGAATGACCGCAGAGAACTTCTGATTTGTCTGTCCATCTGTCTGACTGTTTTTTGAGACAGTTTCTCTGTGTAGCCCCGACTGTCCTAGAACTTTCTCTGTAGACCAGATTAGCCCTGAATTCAAAGATCTGCCTGCCTCTGCTCCCTGAGTGCTGGTATTAAAAGTGTGGGTCACCACCTGGAGAGAATGTTTACATGAGCTTTGTGAAATTGAGTATTGTGAGACGCAGGAACGATTTCTGTCCATATGTGCCCTGCCTGGTGTGCCAGGCACCAGCGCTGTGCAGGAGGCACATGTGTGAATGTGGAGGGAGTGGCTGCTGCAGGGTATCTATCACTCCTCACCTTAGTATTTGAGACGGTGTCTCTCTTAGAACTGGAACACACCATTCTGCTCTACTGACTGGCCGGCAAACCCCCAGGGTCTGCCCCTCTCTGCTTCCCAGAACTGAAGTCACAGATGTGCCCCTTCCGTGCCTGGTTTTTATGTTTGTACTGCAAATCCAAACTCAAGTTCATGTTTGCATGACAGGCACTTTACCTACAGAGCCATCTCACCAGCCCAGAGGCACAGTTTTTGTGAACAGATTGAGTGTGGCTGGCTGCCTGCCACTCTGCATGTGTTCTTTACAGGTGTGTGTGTGTGTGTGTGTGTGTGTGCGCGCGCACACACACACACACACACACACACACACACACACGTGCGCACATGCGCCTGGCCTTCAGCTGAAGGCTCATGCAACCACAGAGGCTTACTGCTTAGACTGTGCTTTTGAGAACACTGGATTTGAGTCTTTTGAGGTGAAGCTCATAAAACAAAAAGCTACCATCTGAGTGTTAATCCAGTCTCTGTGCTTTACCAGGGCAGGCTCAGTTATAGTGTTGTGCTAATGTTGGCTTGCATCTGTCCACAGTACAGGAGATGCTATGATAGTCTCACTTTGAATTCTCACGACCACAGCAACCATTGCTTGCCTGCTGCCATCTTGGCTGCCCTGTCCTCAGCCTCTGTCATGCCTAGTCTTTCACTGTCAGGGGCATTCTCTCCTATGGGTCAGGTTTGGAGGCATCAGGCAGGCCAGTTGGCGTGGGCAGCATACTAGAGACTGAGTTTTGTTCAGGTGCTGACTGTCACTGGGTTACCCGATTCCCATGCTCTTCTGTGTATCTGATACAGAAATTAAACTGCAAACTCCGGTCATCAGATGCAAGCCAACGAACTTTTAATCATGATTGGGAAAGACCTTGAGCCCCCTGTGCTGCTCCATGTGACATCTTGGCCTGGTCAGGGCAGAGCCCTGGTGTGTAATGTATGCATGTACATGACATCTGTGTATATAGTGTGTATATGTATGTGTTGTATCTATCATGTGTGTTGTATTCTGCTTGTAGGGTGTGATTTGTTTGTGAGTGCACCATATGCACTCTGTAGGGTGTATTTGCTTTGCGTGTGGATTATGTGATATGTATTTGCACAGTTTGTGTCATATGTTTCTATATGTAAGTGTTATATATATGTATATATGTGATTTTTATGTGTGATATGTGTGGTGTATGTATTTGCTTATTGTAGTATATCTATGGTACGTGTGTGTGTGTGTGTGTGTGTCTGTGTCTGTCTGTCTGTCTGTCTGTTTGTCTGTCTGTGTCTGGCAGTAGCCAGGTGATGTGGTAGGACCCTATCAGTCTTGTCTAGGTCTCTGAGATCCTGAGGAAGCTGAGTATTACCTACAGGCTTTGGTACCAGGCACTTCCTCTGGGAAGAAAGGAGCAGAACCTGAGGGGTAGACAGAACTTTCTAGAGCAGCACATCTTCGATTCTTATCTGTGAGAACCCAACTCTGGTCACCTGAAGCTGCTTCTATAAAGTCCTACAGACCTCTTGGCTGCAGTGTGAGCTGTCTTGCTCAGCCACCTTAGCTTCTTCCTGGAAGAAGAATGTGACACCCTGCATGTTGTCTTGTGGATCAAATCTCGGTCATGTTTTCAGAAACAGGCAGGCAGCAAATACTCTGGACTCACATCCCAGCACCCTGTCAGGCCCAGGAACAGGGCTCGGTTCTATCTGGTGGTCCAGGCTAGCTAGGCCCAAGGAGTGAATGTTCTCAGGACCCTTCAGGGCTCCATGGGAAGCTGAGCCTCTGTTGCTGGCAGGTGTCCAGTGCCTTTGAGGAGCAGTTAACTCGAAGCTATGTGCTCTGCTGTGCTCTGGAGAGCCAACGACCTCAGATCGACGACAGGACTCCTATGGAAGCTGGAGGGCCGGTGAGGCTCTGTTGGTGTGAGGAGACCTTCCCTCTCTTAGTTTCTGTAAATTAGAGTGCTTACCTGGATTAGGAGAAAAGAAAAGGTGGATTATTTTCTCCAGACACATGCATATACCCTAAATAAATATGTGTAACAAACGAGTATGACAGGAGCTGGAGCTTCGGCTCTGAGAGTAGCCAGACTGCCCGCCCGCCCGCCTGCCCCCCTGACTGCCTGCCTGCCTGCCCGCCTGCCTGCCTGCCTGCCCACCCGTGAGCTCACGCTTCCACCATCCTTGCTTCCACCTCGGGACTTTCCACACTCAGTGAGAACTGGGTGTTTTGTGGATTGTTTGCCAACCTGCTCATGTCTCTCCACCGCGGAGGGAGACATCCAGCACTCCTATCTCCTTTTCTCTGAGCTTTGTACGGCCTGCTGCAGGCTCTTGTGGCACCCAGGTGTTAAGCCCTGGCCCCCTCTGAGCTCTGATGGCACCCAGGACTCTGGGCCAGCCTCCTACCCCGGGCCCTCTGCCTCTTGCTCCAGCATGGCCTGGCTTCTCCTTTAGGGAAGTTTCCCTTGTGAGTAGCTTTCCCCCTGCATCTTCCACATTTCTCACCGACAGCTCTGCAGGTGGGCACACAGAATTCTTTCTTCCTTTCCTTCTCTTCTTTCACCATGTCCTCTGTGCTGGATATTGGGCCTTGGGCCTTGCGCACACTAGGTCAGCGCTTTCACTTTGAGGTATGTCCCTAGCTCTCTTAGCTGCTCAGGCTGATCTTAAGTTTGCTATCCTGTTCCAGCCTCCTATGTAGCTGAGAGTAGAGGCCAGGCCCAGCATTTTAGTAGACAAGTTATAGACCGACTTTGAACTTATAGAATGACTAAGCAAGAAGAACAAGTTCCCGTCTGCCTCCCCTCCCTACATATCATCCTGTCTCCTTACAGAATCATTTACAACTGTGTGGTGTATTTGAGCCATTTGGTGATCCAGTGTTGATGTTTTAACATTAACGTCTGTAGTTCGATTTAGAAGCAAGCCATTCTTAGATTAAAATTTTTTTATTTTATTTTATGTGCATTGGTGTTTTGCTTTCATGTATGTCTGTGTACTACATGTGAGTCTGGTGCCCATGGAGGTCAGAAAAGGGTATTGAATCTTCTGGGACTAGAGTCACAGATAGTTGTGAGCTGCCATGTGGGTGTTGGGGATCACACCAAGGTCCTCTGGAAGAGCAGCCAGTGTTCTCAACCACTGAGCCACCTCTCCAGCCTCTAGAAGACATTCTCTGTTATTACATATCCTATTTAAAAAATCTGTGTGTGTGTGTGTGTGTGTGTGTGTGTATGTATGTATGTATGTGGTATGGATGTGTGTATGTTTGTGTATATATGTGTGTATGTTTGTGTATATATGTGTGTATGATTGTGTATGTGTGTGTGGTATGTATGTGTGTATGTTTGTGTATGTAAGTATGTGTGTGTGGTATGTATGTGTGTATGTTTGTGTATGTTTTTGTATGTATGTGTTTATGTATGTGTGTGGTATGTATATGTGTATGTTTGTATATATATATGTGTGTGTTTGTGTATGTGTGTGGTATGTATGTATGTGTGTATGTATATATATATGTGTATGTGGTGTATGTGTATGTGTTTATGTTCACACATATGAGTGCTGGTGGGTCAGAGGACAGCCTCAGCTGTTGGTCTTCACTGCGTACTTTGCAGGCAAGGCCTCTTGTTTCCCACTAAGTATGTCAGGCTAGCAGTCTTCAGGAGATTCTCCTGTCTTACCTCACATCTTGCTGTAGGAATGCTGGGTTACAGACACACTACAGCATTTGACGTCACATGTGTCCTGTGGTTCCAGACATGTCCTCATCCTTACAGAGCAAGTGTTTTACTCAATGAGCCATTTCCCCAGCCCCGGCATCCTGGGAATTTTGACCATAGTGCCGTAAGCCCACCATTGTGTGCTCACACAGAACAGTTTCTCTGAAGTCTCTTTGGTTTATCAATTCCCTCTTTCACTTGCCCCCAAACCCTGGGAACTGCTATCTTTTTCCTGCCACCATAGTTTTGCATGCTGTTGTGTAGCAAGAAACAAACTCTGAAGATATTTTAGACTGGCAGCTTTCACTTTTCGGTGTATGTTCAAGTGTTCTGTGTCTCTTCATGACAGCGAATGTTTCCTTTCCAGATGTGCCACAGATTAGTGACCCATCCATTCAGTTCCTGGAAGCATCATTATCGCTTCTACATTCTAGCATTTATGACACTAGACTAGTGTCAGAGTGTCTAGCACAGGTTTTAATGCTGTGTGAATTTTCAGCTCTCCCTGAGCAGATACCAGGGAGAGCAACTGTGGAATCACACAGTAAGAGTGTGTTTATTTTTCCTGAGAAATCACAAAGCAGCAGCACACACAGTGGCTGTGACACCACTGATAAGTACGTGTCCTGGTCACCCCCTTTCTCACCAATGCTTGGTGTTGTCAGGGTTCTGCATTTTGGCCATCCTTGTGAGCGTGCTGTGGGACCTTGCTTTCAGCCTCGTCTTCTGGCAATGTGATGTTGATAGTCTGTCACATGCTAGTGTCCTGTAATGGCCATCTAGAGATCTTATTCATGAGGGACGTGTCGAGGCTTAGGGCCCACTTTAAAATTGGGGTGTTTTCTTGTTGAGTTTTAAGAATTCTTGCCGGGCGTGGTGGCGCACACCTTTAATCCCAGCACTCGGGAGGCAGAGGCAGGTGAATTTCTGAGTTCGAGGCCAGCCTGGTCTACAAAGTGAGTTCCAGGACAGCCAG
>NC_034605.1:51707932-51714124 GCF_900095145.1 Mus pahari | reverse complement strand
TTTTTTTTTTTTTTTATCTATTTCACAATATCTGCCTTTTAATTGGTACATTTAAGACACTATTATTTAAAGTGATGCCCGCAGTTGCACCTTTGCTCCTCCAGCCAGAAGCTGATATTATGTGTCTTTCTCAGTTGCTTCTTAACCTTATTTTTTGAGACAGTGTTTCTCACTGAATCCAAAGCTCACCAGTTGGCTGAGCTAGCTGGTTGGCAAGCCCAGAGATCTTCCTGTCTCTACCACCCAGTGTTGGGATTATGGGAGCATACCACTGTGCCAGCTTTTTATGTGGGTGCTGGGGTTAAACTGAGATCATCACATTGTGTGACACTTGATCGACTGAGCTATAACTCCATTCTCTCTCCCTTTTTCCTTCCATTCGTTTATTATACCTGCTTTGGCTTTAATTAAACATATTATAGGATTTTAGTTTTCTTTCTCTTGTCAGTGATATTTTCAAAATAAGCATTTTTAATGGTTGCTGTGGTGGTTTGAATGAGAATGTCCCCCAAACACTTGGCCCTCAGTTGGTGGCGCTGTTTGTGGATTTTATGAAGCGTTCAGGTGAAGCCTTGCTAGAGGAAGTATGTCACTGAGGGTGGGCTTTGAGTTCGTAACCTCACCCCACTTCTGGTACCTCTCTCTTCTTTGTTTTTGTGATTGAAGATAGCATCTCTTAGTGTCTCCCTGACATTATGGACTGTCCCTCTGGAGCCACCGTACACCAAATAAACTCTTCCATAAGTCAGGTTCAGTCAGGCATCTTATCACAGCAGCACAATTACTGATACAGCTAACTGCTTCTGTGTGTACAATGTACATTTACGACTATTCCAAGTCCCCTCTCACAGGACTCTGGCTGCTCTTGGTAGAGGAGGAAGGAACAGTATCTAAGGACTCCTTCCTTTATAACATTGCTGTTGTTAGCTTGACTTATCCGTAACCATCAGGTGCGGTATACACTGTTGCTATTATTTTGAACAGATGCTTGTTATTTAGGTCAATGAAGGATATGAGAAATAGGGGTCTCTGAGATGGCTCCGTGGGGGAAGGCTGTATGGCCAAGTCCCACAGCCTGAGTTCACTGCCTGGGCCCAACGTGGTGGGAGAAAACCAACTCCTGCAAGGGTTTCTCCAGTTTCCACAGAGAAGCCATGCCCCTGCCCCCACACACTAAATAAGGGTTTGAAAGTTTTAAAGACTATAGGAATAAAAACTTTTAACTTGTTACTTTTTAATAGTATCATTTCTTTATATAATTTGAGTTTCTAGCCTTTGTAATTCTTTTTCTCTCTGAAGAACCTTAATAACATTTCCTTGAAATAGGGTACACTGGTGGCTAGTTCTTACAAATTTTAGAGTTTATTTTCCCTCACATTTGAAGGATAGTTTTGATAGACATGGTGGAGTGCATCTATAACCCCAACACTTGGAAATTGGAGGTAGGAGGATCAAAGTTCAAGGTCACACTTGCATATATACTGAGTTTGAGGCCAGAATGGGCTATGTAAGACCCTATATCAAAAACAAAATTTAGCTGGCAGTGGAGGCTCACGCCTTTAATCCCAGCACTTGAGAGGCAGAGGCAGGCAGATTTCTGAGGCCAGCCTGGTCTACAGAGTGAGTTCCAGGACAGCCAGGGCTACACAGAGAAACCCTGTCTCGAAAAACCAAACCAAAAAAAAAAAAAAAAAAAGAATTAAAATGTAAAAGGAGGCTGGTAAGCAGCGAGTAGGGGACATTGCACTCGAGCCTGGGGCTCTTAGATCCTTCTCAGAGCCCGCAGGGGAAAGTGGGAAACTTTGCAAGCCCCTCTGACCATGGCGTGCACATGCGAAGCTTAAAAATGCTGGGCTCAGAATTCCCTATGTTCCCTGATTCTTTAAACCCTTTAAATAGTTTGCCACGTACTCTTGATGCTTGCAGGGCTGGATTTTTGAGAAATTGGACGTAAGTCCATCCTCGCTTCTATGTAGGTAAGGAGCTTTTCTCCTGACCACCAGCCTTTCTGAAGATCTCTTTGTGTTTGAGTGTGTGTGTGTGAATGTGCACAGGTATGCCAGGCATGCATATGCATGCTCACACATATGGAGGTCAGGGGACAGTGTTTGGAGGAAGGCTCTCTCCTTCTCCCTTCTATGTCTTGGGTATTGAACTAAGGTCATCAGGCTTGACAACAGGTATCCTAGTCACGGAGCAACCTTGCCTACTACTGTCTGGGTATTTTGGTTTTGCTTTTAGTGTGCCTTATGTTTTCTGTTGCAAAGATACAGAGAGCAAGCATTCTGTTTATACCCTGCCGCATTGAAGGGCATCCATGCACACCTGCATGCTTGCCTATTCTCTGATTCTTCTGGAAGCTGAGATCATGTGGTGTGCTGGGTCCCAGCTGGAGTGCTGCGCTGTCTCTTACTGAGGCTGTATTGCTTTAGAGTCGGACCCTAGGAAGCGTCCCTCTTCACACTTGGTTCCTCACTTGGTGCTGCTATTGATTGACTGAAGGAGAAGTTTCGTAGACAAACTAAGACTCACTTGGGTTTCCTTTGGCAGCCAGAGAGTTGGCCTTGATGAGTGACATTCAGTTGTGTCTTTCTGCTGATCAAGGGCATTCCATTCTTCTCAAGCCACTTTCTCTGAAAGGTCTGCCTGCACTAGCACTTGCTTTGGCTAGCGTTCTGTAAAGATTTATCTGTGACTGTCAAAGAGTATCGATTTGAGACAGGATCTCACTCTGTAACCCTTGCTGGCCTCCAACTCTGAGATCCACCTGCCTCTGCCTCCCAAGTGCTGGGATCAAAGATGTGCGCCACCACACTCAAACAAAAAAATATGTTAAAAGGAAATTAGATATACTTACAGATTCAGATAGCTTTGATTGAAACAAATCAGTTTTTCATGATTAAAAACCTTTAAGGGTTAAGGGTATAACTCAGTACAAAGGTATTTACCTAGCTCACATGAGATCCTTAAATAGCTAACACCACATACTCAAGAGTCTTATGCTTATTTCGTTGTGTGGATACTAACAAATTCTAACTTTGGAGCAATATGGCTCAGTTAGTGAAGTGTGTGAGCTGAGGGTCTGAAATCGAGTTCCCAGCCCTCATTTAAAAGCTAGGCGAATGCCTGAAACCCCACCTTGGGGGCAGGGCAGTGATAGGAGGTCTGCCACCCTACCAGCCTCAGAGCTCTAGGTTCAGTGAGCAACCCTGTATCAGAAAGGAAGATGGACAGCAGCCAAGGAAGATGTCTAATGTTGATCTCTGGCCTCTACATGTATGCTTACATATGCATGCACACACATGAACATGTGCACACATATAACACACACATGCATGCATGCATACACGCACACACACGCACGCACACACGCACACTACCAGCTGTCCCCGCCCGTGAACTCATGAGGTCATGGGCTCCTGCTAGGACTGATGCCTGTGCTTGTCTGCAACATCAGGGTTAACGTTTGGATATTAGTGTGCTCCAGAGCCCTTTGTGCTGGATGCTTGCTCCAGCCTGTGGTGTAGATGGGAGGTGGCAGAACCTTGAGGAAGTGAAAGCTAGCGGGAGGAAGTAAGGTCTTGTGTGTGTGGGGGGGGATGTCCTGGAAGGGCATGCCCGCCCCTCCCCCACGTCTCAGTCTGCTTCCCAGCTCAGCTGAGGAAGACAGGCTTTCTCTGCTCCATGCCCCCACCATAATGCACTGTACCACAGGATCAAAGAAATAGGCCAAGTGACTCTCTACCAAGACCTCTCAAACTATGAGCCAAAATAAGTCTTTCCGCTTTTAAAGTTGATTTTTCTCAGGTATTTGGCCACGGTGACAGCTACCAAGCACGATCCGCAGCACCCTTTTAGCTGCCAGTTCGGTGGGCATTTCCTACTGTGGTGCACTTTTCTATGACTGTAAGTTACAGCTTAGTCACCAGTCAGGCAGGTACCTTTTCTTCGAGTGATCTTTGTACAGAGAATGGTCTTTTCACGGCTACACCTTTGACACATATTTCAGGGCTAAACCCAAGTCTCTCTTAGGTGCCTGTGACTCATTTGCAAGTGATCTTTTTATTTTGGTTCCTGGTGTTTCTCAGTGCAATAGAAAGCTGTTCCATTGTCCTGAATTGTCTTTATTACTGAGCCCAGAAGGGGAGGCAGTGACCCTAGAGGGCTCTGGGAGGGAATATCCTGTCAGTGTCTGTATGGGTGAGATGGAGCAGCACTCTTTAGGGACACACAGCCACCCCTGACCTGGCCTTTTCATTTTGTTTTGAGGTTGGGTCTTACCAGTTGACTTTGCCCAAACTCATTATATAGCCCAGGCTGGCCTTGAACTTATGGTGGTTCTCTTGCCTTGCTTCCAGAGTGCTGGACTTACGCGCATACACACCACACACAGGTCTTGACCTTGACTGAAATTAGAATAGTGAGTGTGTGGGCCTTGCTAACTTCTTCCTCAGGAATGCTGTTTTAAATAAACCTGTAAGTGTGATTTTTTTTTACTTTTAAGTGAGTTAGAAGTCAGATTTCCGGGATGCAGCCCTAACATGGGTTCATGTCCACTCATGCTCCTTGCTCCTGCTTGCTTCAAGGCCTGGGGCACTTCTGCTGTGTCCTGTAAGTGGAATGGTTGTGGTAATGAAACTTGGAGGGGCCCAAGGCTTCTCCCTTCCCCCAGGAGTGGCATCGCTGCCTCTGGATGGGAGGGGAATGGCTGACCCTGAGTTTCTTAGAGAGGACTCGGAGCACTGTCATCAGGGACATCATCGAGATGTGCTCAGTGGAACAGCTGTGGAGCTGAGTAACACTAGGGGACTCGCCTCGTGCTTAGGGACGTGTGTGCTTTCTACCTGTCGTGCTTGGCTTTTCTGTAAGCAAGTCCGTTCTATAAATAGGCTCACAGAAGGTAATTCCCTGGCAGGCCAGTCAGGGCCAGTCCCATTGCACAGACTCCATGGTGGTGTGAAGTCTTCCTGGCCCGCACGAACGCCCTGCGGCTCGTGTGAGTGCGGCGTGGCCAGTGTGAATACTCTGTAGTTGGTGAGTACACTCTAGCTTGTGTGAACGCTGCAGTGTGGCTCCTGTGCTCATTCTATGGCTGCCGTGACTCCTCCATACCTGGTGTGGATGCTCGTGGCTGTGTAAAGTGCTCCAAAGCTGGTATGAATGCTCCATAGCACCTGTGAATCCTCTATGGCTGGTGTGACTTCTCCATGGCCAGTGTAAAATACTGGCCATAGCTGGTGTGAATTCTTCCATGGCTGGTGTGAATTCTCAATGGCCAGTGTGAACAATCAATGACTGGTGTGAATACTCTGTGGCCAGTGTAGGTACTCTACAGTGTGTGTGAATGTTCTCTAGCAGCATGCCAGTATTGCATAAAATCACTTCAAATCAACCTGCAAACCCACATACCCCCTTTTCACCCCACTTGCCACCCGTCTCTCTTAGACTTACTTGTTACAGACGTTTTATCTGTGAGTTGTTATGCAATATTGGCACTGTATGCTAGACTTTTTCTCACTAATATGTTTTCCATTCCTCTGTGTTGCTAAATGTGTAAACTTTAAGACAAATGCTGTTTTCTGTGCATGATTACATGTTGCTGATCCATCCACCTGTCTTGGATGTTGGACGTTGTGCCCACTTTAATCTCACTACTTTCTGTGACCAGGGCATCGATGGGATGTCAGTCCATAATTCTTAGATATATAGCTAAGTGAGACTGCTGCCTTGTATTTCATTTTATGTTGATTTTCTGAGGAAATCAATTTTTTTTTCCTGTGTCTGCACCATTTTACGTCTCTCAACTGAAGAAACCATGGAAGGGTCACAGTCCCTCCACATCTTCATAAAAGCTGTAGCCGTCCTGCTGAGTGGGTGGGGGTCTGGCTTGCACTTCTCTGACTGCCTGAATGTTCAGCATCGTTTCCTGTGCTTGATGGCCCAGTATTCATCTTCCCTGGGGAAATGTCTGTTTGAGTCATTCGCTCATTTAAAATCTAGATTGTTTTATTATTGAGCTATAAGAGTTCTTTATGTATTTGGAGGCTAGACCCTTACCAGATATGTAATCTAAAAATATTTTCTTACTCTAAAAGCAGACTTTTCTTTCTCAACAGTGTTCTCTGATGTACAAACCTGTTTTTAAGTTGAAAATTTCTCTCTCTCTCTCTCTCTCTCTCTCTCTCTCTCTCT
>NC_034605.1:51688756-51707832 GCF_900095145.1 Mus pahari | reverse complement strand
CACACACACACACACACACACACACACACACACACACACACACACCCTCTGTTGCATGTTCTCTTCTTATTCCCAGCAAGCTCTGTGGTTTCAAGCCCCCTCCTCTTTCTCCTTATTTCTTGAACACTAAATTTAATTGGGATCTCTGGACAAGCATGAGTGAGGGGAAGGGACGACTTATCAAAGGTACAGTACTGAAGAGAATGGCACTGCCTTCCCTAAGTAGTAACCATCAGCTGCCAGTGAGTCCCTTGGGAAGGGGTGGGGCTTCATGAGCCCCGCCCCATCCAGGATGGCCTGTTGTTGCCTGACCCAGTCTTAGATGCACAAAGGTTTTTAATTTTGATAAAGCCCAGTTTATCATTTGTAGCTGCTGCCGCTTCTTTCTTTGGTGTTTTATCTGGTCACCCACTGCCAAATCCAAAGGCATGAGGATTTCGTTCATGTTTTCTTCTAATACCTTTATCATTTTAGATCTTAGAGTTGGCTTATCAGTTTGTTTTCAGTAAGTTTTTCCGTAGGGTGTCAGGTGGGCATTAGGAATAGAGAGAGGCAGACTAGAGAACTCTTGGCTAGTTAGTGTATACATGGTAAGGTTCAGGTCCTGAGAAAGATCCCACACAAGACAGTAAAGCAGAGAGCACAGAATAAGACACCCAATGTCCTGCCCTGGCATTTACATGCATGTATATACATGCATGCATTTACAAACTCTTGTGCATACAGTATATCACACAAACACCCCCCCCCCACCCCACACACAGAGGGTAGTCTTTCCTGATTGAATGATCTTGTCTTTCTGGGTCTAATTCTATCCTGCTGGTCTGTTTCTAGCTACCTAGGTGCCAGTGGCACCCTGTTTGGGTTACTATGGCTTTGTTGTAGGTTTTGAAGTTCTGAGGTATATGTCCTCTTAGCTTCATTTTTGTTTTTGAATGTTTGGTTATTTGGGGGTTCTTCACGATTCCACATGAGTGTAAAGTCAGCTTTTACCTTGTTTCAGCAGTGGACAAATCTTGCCTGAATTTGAGGTACGTTTCCCTCAGACAGCTAATCCTTCCTGATGTGAGTGTCATCCCTTTCTTGATTTTCTTTTCTGATTATCTGTTGCCAGTGTCTACCACACAGCTGTGCTGCTGTGGGAATCTCGAGTCCCACAACCTCCCCTCTTGTTTATTAGGGCTAGCATGTTTTATATACATGGTGTCCATGTGACTTTCTGTACATTTAAGCTTGTCATCTGCAAATAAAGATCTTGTCACCTCTTTCTACTTGAAGGCTTTTAATTTAGTCTTGCTGTCTAATTGCTCTGACTAGTCCCCCTAACACTGTTGAGTAGAAGTCAGCGGTGGGCAGCCTGGCTTTCAGGCCTTCTGGGGAAAGGTTTTGGCTTTTCATCATTCTGTGTAACATTAGCTCTGAGTTTTTCCTGTTAGGCTTCTATTTTGTTAAGGAAGGTATCTTCTATTTTTACTCGGTAGAGTTAAAGAATTTTTTTTTTTTCTTTCTGAAGAGTCAGGAGTTTTGACACACATCTTTAATTACAGTACTCTGGAGGCGGACACAAGTAGCTCTCCAGGCCAGCCTGGTCTATGGAGTGAGTTCTAGGACAGCCAAGGCTACAGAGAAACCCTGTCTCCCTTCCCCACAAATAAAAAATAAACAAAATTATGACTAGGTGTTGGATTTTTGCCAAGTGCTCTTTCTGTATGGGTTGAGGTGATCACGTGGAGCTTCCTTGCGTTTATATAAGTAAGATCATCTTAGGAAGGCTGGGGGCTGGGGCAGGACTGGGAAAGAGAGGGGCAGAAATGTGAGGGAGAGAGGACCTCCTTGCTGTGCTTCTTGTCCTTTGCCCTCAGAAGTGGGTGACAGTCACATGATCCCTGCTTTCCCGTAACCTCCAGGGGGCCCAGGGCACGCCCTTCCTTGTAGTGAGATGGGACACTGCAGGAACTGAAGCACTGGTTTATTTCATGTGCTGAGCCATCTGCTCGTTCCTGTGACAAATCCCACTTGATCGTGGAATGCAGCCCCCTTGGTATGCTGCTGGACTTTGTGATATACTTTGCTGAGGATTTTTTTTATATGCTATTAATAAGAGTTGTGGCTCTTTTGTTTTCTTGTATGCTTTTGTCTGGCTTTGAAATCAAGATATTATTGCTCTCATAAAAGGGATAAGAAGTAGAATCCTTGTCTAGCATGGTTAAGGCCCTAAATTCATCCCTAACACCAAAAGCCGGTGGTGTGGGCCAAGAGGGTGACTTTCTTGTCTGTCTGTTTCAGAGGAGGATTGGTGTCGTTTTTGATAGAATTCACTAGTGCTTTTCTAGACTTTTCCTTTTTGTTATTTTATTCAGTGTGTGTGTGTGTGTGTGTGCGTGTGTATGTATGTATGTATGTATCTATGTATGTGTGTATGTATGTGTGAGTGTGTGCGCGCTCATGCCCAGGTATGCATCATGTGGAGGGCAGAGGACCACTACCCGGCGTCTGTTCTCTTCTATCCTTCGGGTTCAGGGAATTGATCTCACGCTCGCTATCAAGCCTGGTGGTGAGTGCCTTTACCCACTGAGCCATCTTGCTGGTCTGAGGGAAGAATGACAGACACAATTTCTTACAGATCTGTTCATTTTCTGTTTTGTCACGTGTGTGCTTATGTGTGGCTGGGTGGCGGGAATCAGTCCCTGGGCTTTGGATGTGGTCAACAGTCACTCTCCTGCTGAGTCACAGCTTACTCAGCTGTTTTGGAACTATTCTTTGTAGTTTAGGTGTTCCTAGGAATTTTGTCCATTTTGCCTACACTACCTAATTTGTTGGTCTGTAAATATTCACAGTGTTCCCTCGCAGTTTTTGTCCTTTCCTTGGGGCCAGTGGCAGCGTCTTTACGTCCATGTGTGGTTTCAGTAATCTTCAGGTCCTCTTTCTTCACCTTGGTGAGTCTAGGAAAGGGCTGGTAAACTTTTGGCTTGGTTGATTGTCTCTGGTGTCACTGGTTAGCTTAGTGCCAGCCCATCAGGTGACGTTTGGGGGGGGGGATACAGGAAATCAAGAAAAGGCCCTCCCTTTTCTTGCCCAAGGTTTACAGAGGTCAGCCTTGTGCATCATTTTCTAGGAGCTGTGATTGTTTTTTGAGACAGGGTCTCTACTTGGGATCTGAAGTTCACTGATTAGGCTAAACTGTCCAGCCAGTGAACCCCCTGGAAGTGCCTGCCTTTACCTCTCCAGAGCTGCGGCAGTAGGCACGCGCCATCGCATCCTGCTTTTCTTGTATCTGTTCTGGGAATCTGAACTCAGGCCTTGGTGCCCTTTACTGACTACACCAGCTCCTCAGCTCCCCTTACTAATTTTTAATAGGTATGAAGTTTATCATACAGTACATCATGAGGCCATACATTTTTAAAAAGACAAAAGAACCCATTTTAAAAGTCATGCTAAATACAGCCGGAAGCAGTTTGGGAACTTCTGACGCTTTGTAGCATTTGCTCTATGTGGAAGTCATCTGCACAGTGCTCACCGGTGGCTTCTAGACAGCCGCTTCCCTTCATCCGTTCCGGGTGGAGCCTCTGGGGCTGCCCTCAGGACATGCCACTTGGTATGCCAGGCAGCCATAAGCTCTGTCTGTGCTCCTGTGCTCACCACGAAGGATGCATCGGTGTGTCTCCCAGGGACTTCGCCATCAGCGACGGGAGACACCTGCTCCCATGCTCTGCCCTTTCTGCTGCCTTTTCACCAAGTCCTCCTGCTGGTCTCTCTTTGTCACCTGTAACCAAGACTGGAGAGGGTCAGAGTAGAGTCTGACACTCTTTTCATTTGCTGGTGTGGTCGTTAGACGCCTTTTGGTATTGTGGGTCGTATCCTTGGGTTCTGTCCTCACTTCCTAAATGGCTTTTGACTGTGAACGTCAGTGCCAGTCGTCGTCTCCCAAGCGAAGTTTCTGAGCAGGTTTTCGGGGCCCTAGAAGCGCTCTCAGGAGGGACACACTGGTCACTACCCCTCAACCTTGCCCTGATCTCCTAAAGCTGAGCAGGGCAAGTGGTTGTAGAACAGCTCAGGGTCCTCCAGGCTTCAAGGTATATTCTGTCTTCCATCTACCACTAGAGAAGGCTGTGTCGCTGCCTCCTAGACCGGCCCAGGGTGATGATGGGAGTGGCCCTCACCGAGGCAGGCTTGCTGGATGGGTAGCACAGTCACTGGATCCTTGTGGTGATCACTTGCAATTGTGTGTGACTCCCACTGCAGATTCATGTTTGAGGAGGGCAGCTCTGCAGCCCTGTCTCCCCTCCCATCCCAAGGACCACTATCCTCTACAGTTCCACTGGCCCTGGTTCCCAGCAGTGAGCAAGAGCGACTCCTGAGCTTATGGGTGGAAGGTGCTGAGGGAGACTGAACACGAGATTGATAACGGTCTGTCTCCTCCCGTTCCAGCTGTGTTGGGGTGGAAGAGGAAGAGGCACCAGACATTGACATTTACCACTGCCCGAACTGCGAGAAAACCCATGGCAAGTCCACGCGTAAGTACCTTAGCCCACGGGGAACATCAGGGTCACAGCCCATGGCTCTGGTGCTGGGGGCCCCTCCAGCTCAGCTGACTGCCTTTTGGTTTACTCTTGCCCTTAGAGGCAGTCATGCAGACACCACCATCTCCAAGGCCTTGCCAGGACCACGCTTGGCACCTATGGGCAGGCTAGCCTATGTCAGGTGTGGGCTTGGGGCTCAGAGGATAAAGGGGTGTCCAGGCCCTGGGCTCAGCCAAGCCCTATTGTCCATCCTCCGGGAGCTTGGTGTATCCCACCTAACACCCTACAGGAAGTCTTTGAGGACCAATGCTTCTCCGTCCAACCTTGTTCTCTGGGCCCTGCTACGCAGCAGGTGCCAGGGGATACCCAAGGTGCAGGACCTGCGCATACTGTGCAGTTTCATCTAAGTGGGCTTTGAGCTCCAAGGCTGAGCCCAAGTTACAAGTGGAAAGCAGAGATGTAGCCAGTGGGAGGAACACAGGGACTGGACCTGTGTATGTGTTCATGTGTGTGTGTGTGCTCGTGTGTGTGTGTGTGTGTGTGTCCCATCCCCATCCTCAGGGCTCCTGCCTATGCTGGTGTGAGAAACACTCACATACACTGCAGGGTCACTGTTCACATCCGATGCCTGAGGCTAGAGGGTTGAGCTGGAGGATTTGGATGGGTCACAGGGGACTGTGACCTGCTCCCATCTAGTCACTATGTCACTCTCCTTTCAGGAGAATCTCATCCCAGTGCTCAGTGCAAGCTGAGACACCATGTCCCCTGGCTCTGTGGACTAAGTCCTGTGATCAGAGAGAGCTGAAGATGAAATAGATGCAGACAGTGGGGTGAGGCTGTGAGGTAGAAATGCAGGCAATGGGAGAGACACAGGCACCAGGGGACTCCAGTACCAGAGTTGTCCAGTTAACAAGGGGACATTGGCAGTGGGGGCGCCCACACTCCTGTTCAGCGGGCCAAGGCTTATCCAAGATTCTGGGGACATTGGGGCCTGGCGTGGCTCCTGGTGAGGCTGGTACTACGTGGGGTGGGCTCCCCCGGCTCCTGGGCTCTGCTGTCTCTTGGCTCTTCTGGGGCCTGGCCCGTGCATTGCTAGAATGGTGAGACAGCTCTGGTGTCTGGTCAGGCCCTAGCACATCCTTAGCCTTTGGCTGTGCTGCCAGATCACCATCCAGAGCTCTGAAGCACCTTCCAGATCTCCCAGACCCAGAGCAGGTGAGCTCAGAGGCGGCTGAGCTAAGTTACTGACGATGCAGGCAGGACGGAGCTCTCGCTCTTCCTGGCACCTGGCTAAGCTCGGGCTCTTCTTTATCCTTATGTCAGAAATAAGACAAACATGGAGAGCTTCTACCAGGACTTGGAGCAGGGTTGGACCACCAGCAGGCATGTTCTTAAGAAGGATGGGGGTAAAGCGGTGTGTCCTCAGGGCCCCTGATGAGGGTGATCTGGATGATGCTAGGGTCACAGTGCCCTGGATGGTTCATACCACAGGGGCACCTGGGAGTCATTTCTAAGGAGACTCCAGATTCTCAGAGAAGAAGGTAGAAACTGGCTGGAGCCTCTCCTGGCAGTCACAAATGTTTTAAGGGGTCCTGGCTTGGGGGCTCTTACCTGAATCTGCCCAGAGTAGACTAACAAAGGCGTGGTGTGGGTTTGAGCAGGTTACGTTAGTGGCCAACAGTTTGATTTGGGGATAGGGGTGGGGTTGTTGGGCATCTTCAAAAGCAACATTTGACTGTGTCAACAACCTATCCACTGGGGAAGGGATATGCACTGCATCACCAAACCCTGCCCCTGGGCCTGGTAGGGGGAGGGGTTTGAACAGAGGCTGCACAGTCAGTCTGGAGTCCAGGAGTCAGCTCCCGGGGAATGATTATGCATAGGGCACCTGTGTTCTTACCTGTGTGCCACCGTAAATGTTTGTCTTCTGGTTTTGCCTTTGTAACCAATGCCACAGGCTGTGTGGCTTAAATAGCAGGATATTCAGCAGGATATGCCATTCTGAGGATAGAGAAGTCCAAAATCAAGTGCAAACTAGAGTCTATGGCATCTTCCTGTAGGGTGGAAGGGTGAGGAAGCCTCCCGTGGTTTCTGTCCCCATGGAGTTTCCTGACTCTCCTCTACGGATCTGGGGCACAGACTTCAGTCAGAGCATGCTTATGTTTGTGTGGACGTGTCCATGTGTCTGTGTGTCCGCGTGTGTGTGTATTTGCATTTGTGTTCACAGCAGGCTGTGTAAACACTGGGGTATAGACTCTCACTGCTGTTTTTGAGAGACCTGGACTCCTTCAGCCACCATGGTCCAAAGTTCCAGCCCTTTGCCTACGAGCGTAAGTTCTCAGATTCGAGCTGAGGCAGCACTGTAATTAATGGCTTCCTGTGACTCTGGCTCTACTCAAACTTCCAGTCCCCCAACCCCGGTGACAAGATATATTTCCACGGTCCTGGAGAGCTCCAGCCCTCTTGAGGTTGAAAGCCCACCTCTCCCTTTCTGTCCCTTTCACCCTGGCTTGAGGCAGGCTCTCCCACGTGCTTTCTCTTCGTTAAGCATCATTGGTGTGGGTTCTAAGGCTCAACCCCAAACCTTGCACAGTCTCCTCTGTATGTTCTTTGGGGTGATTTTGGCCTGGGGGTCTTGGTCAAGGTCTTGAGCCAGGTACAGGAGTGCCGGGCTCCTGGACGGTGTCTTTCTGGTAGTGACCAGAGACATGCCATCGCTCTGTGGTTACAGCACAGAAGCTCATATGTGCCAAGTGTACTCACCTTGCTGATGGGACACACGCCCCATCCCTGGCTCAGGCCATCACTGTCATGTTCACTGTGGGGTCAGGGTGAGAACCCAGGTAGGTGTCCCCAGCACTGAGGGCTACATGACAACCTCAGTACCATGGACCGCTTGGCATTCCTACACCGTGGGTCGGCTCACCATTACGGGTCAGTTCATGGGCACGGTGACTGGGAGGTGGGGAAAGAGTGTATGGACGGGGAAGGTAACAGTTCTTCATAAGGTAGCCAAGAAGCCTGTGTCCTCCCACTGTGGGACAGTGAGCCCCTGGGCTGTGCTGGTGAACATCCTAGCTTCCTTTCTATGCCCTGGGATGCCCGGCCGCCATGTTCTCTTATAGGTGGAAGGGCTTCCAAAGTTGGGTGGGAGCTGTACTTGGAACACGCTCATCTTCCGTCTCCTCCACAGTCAAGAAAAAGCGGACCTGGCACAAACATGGCCCTGGGCCAACACCTGACGTGAAACCAGTGCAGAATGGCAGTCAGCTGTTCATCAAGGAGCTGCGGAGCCGAACCTTCCCCAGGTTGGTGACCTTTCCCAGGTGGGCAGACCTTCCAAGGTGGGCGGGGTCCAGGAGCTGCTGCCCAAGGCATGGGCCCATCCGCTGAAGCCCTGCATCGTCCTTGCCATCACTGCACCCGGGACTACTCAGTCCCCATGTCTTTCACTGGGGACTTCCTCTTCCAGGAGAGCAAAGAGCAGGAACCTGCTGTGGAGGCAGGAACTCCAGGCCTTCCACGGACAGGTCACTTCTCCCCTCTCTCAGTACCTCTTGAGGACTATTCTTCTCCGGGTGGAAAGTATCTCTTTCCATCCTGGTGTCTGGCCGCCTGCCTCATGCTCTCGCTGCCTGGTAGAGGCCCTTACCTTTCCTCTACTTCCTGCATCCTTGTTCTGTCTGAGGTCTGGCAAAGAAGTGGGCAGACAAGGGTCCCAGTTTAGGGAAGCTGTTCTGAGTCACCTCCAGTTAAGAGGTTGGTTCTGTTTGTCTGACCGAAAAAAATCTCTTTCTTTCTTACGTTGGAAGGACAGCATCACTGGGCAGAGGGTTCTCGGTTGGTGGGTTTCTGTTGATGTTTATTGTGAACCCTCACAGGGGCAGCTGAGCTTAGGTTTTGTCCTTGCGCCTCTGAGCAGAGAGCCTCTCGTTCAGCTCCCCCGACCTCCCTGAGATGCAGCCACCATAACGCCCCCGTGTAAAGTTCACCAGCTTTTGATACGTTCACAGATGTGTGCCTCTTCATTAGTCAAGTTCAGAGCCTTTAACCCCACCCCTCAAGAAATCCTGCCAACTTCTTCCCAAATCCCTGCAAAATCACGGGCACCTTTTCCTGCTGGACCCACTTTCTCGTGGGTAAATCTGCTCCCCCTGGCTTGTTCCTAGGAATAGCATCACCCAGTATAGGGGTGGCTTCTTTTACTTGGGTTATTTTCTAGGCCCACTGTGTTTGTCAGGACTTGGTTCTCTTTTTGGCCGACTGGAATCCCATTGTCTGGCCGGACTGCTTGCTGTGCGTCCCTCTGATGTGTGACGGCTGATGGCCGTTTGGGCGCTTTCCTGTTTCTGTTTTTGTTTTTATATTTTTATTTTTTAGCTACTATGAATAATTGTGGTCTAAATATTTATATACATGTTTTTGTGTGGTCATATGTTTTCATTTCTCAGTGTGGAGCCACTGGGTCAGATGGAAAATCCGTGTTTAATTGTCTGAGAACTGGCAGACTGCTTTGCAAGGCGGCTGCATCACGTGACACTCCCGCCAGCCGTGGCAGAGCAGGGGTTCTCTCAGTCTGTGGCCTTCCTTACTGTGGTGCTTCTGAATCTGGCTGTCTTGTAGATGTGAAGTGGTCCCATGTTGTGACTTGCATGTCTCTCTCATGACTGAAGACGCTGAGCAACTTTTTGTTGACATGTGAGCTTCTCTATTCTCTTCCTAGAGAAATCTATTGAGATCTTTTACCTCATACACTGCATGTGTGTATGTATATGTGTGCACCTACATTTGGAGGCCAGAGAATTACCTTAGGTGTTACAACGCATGGTCCTCCTCCTCCTCCTACCCCTCCTTCTCCTCTTCTTCCTCCTCTTCTTCTTTCTGAGACAGAGTTTCCTCAGCCCTTTGCCTCACACTTTAAATATTTTAAAATTATATTTACATATCTATTTGTGTATACGTGCATTTGTGAGTGTGAACAGACCTGCCGGCAGGCACTTTTATCTGCTGAGTCTCTCACTGAGTCTGCCTCACACTTAAAAATAATTCTTTTAGATTTATTTTATGTGTACGAGTATTTTGCCTGTATGTATATATGTATGTATGTATGTATATGTGTGTATAATAAAAATTATGTTTGTGTCTGTACTCATAAATACAGGCGCTTGTGTTGTACAGAAAAGCCATTGCCTCCCCTGGAGCTGGAATTGTAAGCAGCTGTCAGCTGTTGAACCCTCTCCAGCCCCTCTTTACGTATGCTGGAGGCGTGATCTTTATGCAAGATTGGCAGGTATTTCCTGCCCCATGCATCTGTCTTTTGACTTTTTCGATGGCAGTTTTTGAAGCAGAAAGTCCTTTTGATGTCCTGGTTTTATCTAACCTTTCATTTGTTTCTTGTGCTCTTGTTGCAATCCAAATCCAAGGTCGTGAAGATTCATCTTCCTGGTTTCTCCTAAAAGTTTTGTAGTGTTAGCTGTTAAGTTTAGACTTTGATACATTTTGAGTTAATTTTTGAATATGGAATGGAGTAAATAACTTCATTATGTGTGCGTGTGTGTGTGTGTGTGTGTGTGTGTGACTTTCTATTTGTTCCAATATCACCTGTTGAAAAGACTACCTTTTGCTTCCTTGGCCTTGGCACCTCTATTGAGATCAATTGTTTGTCAGTGTCCACATTTATGTCTGGACAGAATTATAGGTGCCAGTCTGTGTTTGTCCTTGTGCCAGGACTACACTTGACTCCTGTATTAAACTCTGAAGTCAAGATCTGTAAGTCTTGAATTGTAAGCTCTTCATTTTCAAGACTGTGATATTCTGGCTCCTTCATGTAGTCCACGGTGGATTTTAAGACCAGCTTGTGAGTTTCTAAAGGAAAGTTACTTGGGATTCCACAAGATGTGGTAGAAGGATTTGTTTTTGCTCTCTTTTCCATGTGGGCAGTAGAGGGCGGGGAGAGGTGCATGAGAGAGCGAGAGATCCATGAGGATCATGTCTCGCTTCCTGCCTCTGCTGCAGTACAAAGGGTGGCCAGTATGCAAGAACACAGCAGAGCTTTTCTGTCCCTCATCACTATGGTCCCTGACCTTCATGCCCCCATTACAGTTATCAGTGGACCTGTGTGCCTTGCTCCCAGTGGTGGATTACTGGACTCAGCACCACAGACCTGCCTATAGCTGTCTCAGGGATAATTGTTAGGGTGCAGCTGAAGGCCAGCTTCTAGGGGCCCGGGGGGCATGTGGTCAGGGACACTGAGGCCTCCAACCCTCCCTCTCTCCATAGTGCTGAAGACGTGGTGTCCCGTGTACCAGGTAGCCAACTCACTGTGGGCTACATGGAGGAACATGGCTTCACTGAGCCCATCCTTGTCCCCAAGAAAGACGGCCTGGGCTTGGCTGTCCCTGCCCCGACATTCTACGTGAGTGACGTGGAGAACTATGTGGGTGAGTACTGCCCTTTGTGTCCCTTGTTCAAGCTTGGAGTAGGGGGTATTGGGGTAAAGAGCTGTGCTGAGTGTTTGATCCCTGGGTTTATCCTTGATCTGGTGAAAGCAGGTGGGGTTCAAGGCTCTTAGAAAACCTCTTATAACCAAACCTGGGGCCACAGCCATCCTCCTGTGGCTGTTCCAGCACGAATGGCCACACACTCCATTTTAAATGAGCGCTGGACATCTGAGCTCAGAATATGTAAATTCTGTGCTTTACCCAAGGCTCCATCTCCCTGACTTTCACGAAGGTTTGTTGTGGTGGGGCTGGGGTAGGGGAGTAGTGGGGGGGCTCATTAAGTAGTTCTAGCTGGTCTGGAACTCTAGGTAGACCAAGCTGCCCTTGAACTCACAGAGCTCTGTCTGCCCCTGCCAACACCCCCAGCACTCGGAACATTTCAAACACAGACATTGAAGGAAACAGACAGACAGACAGACAGACAGCCTGTGCACTAGCTGTTGGCTGCATACCCACCAGCTTTATGTTGATTTTTCTCTTTCCTGAACCTCTTCCCCTTTCAGTGTCTTAAGACTTTTCTATAACTTTTCCCTGTGAACTTCACTGCTAGCTGAACCTGGTTTGATCCGTCCCTGGACCACATTGGTGACAATTCCCTGTCCAAGTCACAGGGTGTCTTCTGACATTGCCACATGATGTTGTCATCTACAAATATGGTGGCTCCCTAAGACACATGTGGTTATGGGCTGCAGGTTAGATACACTCATACTTTGACTTAACTCTCCCCAGTCCTTCAGAAGACCCCTGTTTAGAGTTGTGGAGAAGGTGGAGAAGGATTGCCAGGTAAGCCCGATGACCCGAGCTTATATTCCCAGAACCCACATAAAAAGCTAATGTGTTAGTGTGCATTGTAATCCAGGCACCCCTGCTGGGAAATGGAAGCCAGGGACAAGAGGATCCCCCAGAAGCCCACAGGCCAGTTGGTCTGGAGTGTGTAGCAGCAATGAACAAAGAAACCTTGAAAATCAAGCAGACCAGAAGGTGTGGACCAACTCCTGAAAGTTGTCTTCTGACCTCCACACATGCATTTACACATGAATGCCTGCACACATTTGTACACACACACACACACACACACACACACACACACACACACACCTACCTATTTACATGATAAAGGTCCTGGGTTTTAACTCCAGATTTTTTTTTTTTTTTGGTAGTTCTTTGAAATAGGGTTTCTCTGTAGCCATGGCTGTTGTCCTGGCTCTTGCTCTGTAGACCAGGCTGACCTCAGACTCACAGAGATCCTCCTGCCTCTGCCTCCTGAGTGCTGGGATTAAAGGTGTGCACCAGCACCACCTAACAAAAAACTCTTTACATGTGGTCGTTTGACTCAGAGTTTGAACAGGATGCTTTGTATGTCCCTTACATCTCCTTCTGTGTGTGCCATTCTGTCCGAGTGGGGCCTGCAGAATTTCTCAGATCCAGGCTGTGATTGGTTGTCAGTGCCCCAGCTGTGGCATCCAGGGGCTCACTGTGACCTGGGTGTTTCCTTGAGAGCTCCAGCTTGAAGACCTGCTTGTGTTCTCTCAAGGATTTGTGGCCCTCCCTTCCCAGCGGGTGTGCCTCCATCTTTGAGGACACCTATACACCTGTAATGATGCCACCTTGGTCAGTGGGGCCTGGTGTCCAGGATTCTTGTCCACAGATGTTCTAACAGCTTCCACCGTGTGTCTGAGCAGCCACTGTAGACCCTGACAAAGGGCACCTGTCTGCTCTGTGTTAGTGCCTCCTCTCTTGGCTGTGAACCTTCTGTAAAGACTTTTCTATCCTTAGTTATTTGACGAGCCTCAACGTTTCCCAATCAGATACAGAAAGGGCAAGATAAATATTTCCCGAGTAGTTGCCAATTGATCAGTGAGAACAGCACGTTGGTGCTTATATTAGTTTTCCTATATTAGCGTTCTACTGCTATAATAAAATATTCGAGACAAATAATTTATAAAGGGGGGAAGGGTATTTGAATTCATGATTCTAGAGCTACCAGTCCATAGTCATTGTCTCCAAAGTTTGGGGTCACTGGTAAGATGTGTGTGTGATGGAGCAAACTATTCATAAGTCAGGAAGCAAAAGGAAGGCCAGGGTTCTACAATCCCCTCCAGAGACCTCCCTGTGACCTAGCATCCTCTGACTAGACACCACATACTAAAGATTCCACTCTTCCAAATAGCAGCACAGGCTGGGACCAAGCCTTTATATTCACAGCAAACAAGTGGCCTTGAAATGCAGGGCTCTTGGCTTTTAATTTTAATATTTTTCTGGAATTACTTATGCCAAGATGTCCATCATTAACTGAAGCTCAAGTTGGCTAGGCATCTGTGTATTTCTTTGCTGATGTGGCCTTTCTAGCTGAGGTGAGATTCACCACTTCACAATGTTACGGGGTCCAGAAAAGCAGCATCCATTACTCTGAATCCACAGTAATTATAGGTAGGAGAGATAGGCTCAGCAGTGTGCACAGCCATGTGCAAAGGCAGCTGAGGACAGGTAAGTGTTCACCCACCATGTCCTCCAGGGAGGTCATAGCACTTTCCTGGCATGTTCATGTCCTGCTTCCTCCCCAGGGCCAGAGAGGAGCGTGGATGTGACAGACGTCACCAAGCAGAAAGACTGCAAAATGAAGCTAAAAGAATTCGTGGACTATTACTATAGCACGAACCGCAAGCGTGTTCTCAACGTGACCAACCTCGAGTTCTCAGACACCAGGTGACAGGCTACTCTGGGTTGGTTGGCAGGTTCGGCTCAAAGCCAATGTCATCAGCCTGGAGTTTACAGGATGGTGTTGGGCCCTCCTGATGTGAGGGCTGCAAGCACTGACTCAGGTCCTGCCCTGGGGTCGGGGCTGTGAGCCTGGTGTGGGGACTGGGAAGCGGTGCTTGAGGTTTTGCTCTGGGTGGTGGCTGCAAAGCCTGGCTTGCGGCCCTACACTGCATGGCCTGCTGCTGTCCTGTGAGCTGCCCACAAGTCACCATGCAGGTTTGGTTCTCCTTTTTCTTAAAGCACATTGAACAGCTCAGATGAAATAGGAGCCAAAAGAAAACACCCACTCGCAGAGTAAGCCACTGGGGCAGCATGGAAGAGTCCCTTCCATATGTGTGTGATCCTCGTGCGCACTAATGACATGCTGGGATGACACACTGACATTTACACACAAACCTGTGACACACAAACACACAACACATTAACACACACTCATGACACACAGAGCATGTGCGCACCCACTCACACTCAGTGCACTCTTGGATGCCTGTCTTAGGGTTTGCACACACCCACTCACACTCAGTGTACTCATGGATGCCTGTGTGTCTTAGGGTTTGCACACACCCACTCACACTCAGTATACTCATGGATGCCTGTCTTAGGGTTCACACCCACCCACTCACACTCAGTACACTCATGGATGTCTGTGGACAAACTAAGACACAGCATAATGACACACTCTCAGAACACACTGAGCCAGCCCACAGATAGAACCATATCATGACACACTCATAGAACAAGATGTAGACATGCTGAGGATAGACACACTTAGGGACTTTCACACTCAGGAACACTCTGAGGACACAGCACCGGCATGGCCAGGACACCTGCAGCATATTCATTGTGTGAACACCCAGCCCCCTTTGACAGTCTATGACCATGGAAACTCTCAGCACATGTGACACTCACTAACATCACACACAGCACTTCCATCACACGCTCCCCACCACATGTACACTCTTGCATGCACATGCGTACTCACCTACTGAACTGAGGTGGACTGAGGACTGAACTGAGGTGGCTGCTCTGCCCCTCCCCTAAGCCTGTCACTTGCCTCAACCTATGAGGCCACACCCAGATGTCCCAGCAGGTCCCAGGTGTTATTGTTGGCATGGTTCTGTGGGACGGTGTGTCTGTGGGTCATTTATGCACAAGCTCTATCCTATCTTCAGGCTGGGCCAACAGGACTAGGCTGTGGTTCTTGGTGGAGTTTTCATGGCAATGGAGAGTTCACCTCCACTGGTTGGGAGAGACAGCAAGCCGGGAGGTCACACACAAGGAGATCGGGGAGCACAGACAGGGAAAGGAGCCTGGAGTCTGATACCTTTATGGATCTTAGGCTTCATCCAACTGCATTAAAACCTGCGAGGGGGTTTAATTGATTTGTTTGTACGAGGAAGGCATGGGTTCCCTGGCGGTGACTGAGAGGAGTCTCTAAGACAGGTGTGCATCGTGCACACCAGATGTGGGAGTCAGGAAAGTTGCACGTGTAAGGTGCACGTTCCACAGAGAAACAGTCTCCAAATGCAGAACTTGTATGTGTCGTATTGAGGGTATGGAAGGAGTTTAGGAGTTTAGGTTGGGTCGGGGTGCCAGAGCCCCACCTATGGGTATGGGAAAAGCCAGCTCCTATGTAAAATGGATGGGTACAGAGGGTCAGGTTATACGGAGCTACCCCAGACAGCCCGGTCAGGTGAATGAGGTAGAGACTCTCAGGGCCACAGAGGTTCAGCTAAGTGTAGAGGCATGAGAGGCCTCTGTTTGGCCTGAGGCAGCGAGAATGGTCACACCTGCTTCTCTGTTGCAGCATAGGGGCTGCAGACGGTTCACTAAGCCCCAGGTGTATTACTATCTACTGCTGTGATAAAACACCATGACCAAGAGAAAGCTGGAGAGGAGAGGGTTTATTTCATTTTATAGTTCATCATGCTGTGAAGTCAGGGAGGGAACCTGGAGGTAGGGACTGTAACAAAAGCCATGGGGAAATGCTGCTTACTGGCTGGCTCCCCGTGGCTTGACCTATTTCCCAGGACCATCTGCCCAGGGGTGGCACCACCACCCACAGTGGCCTGGGCCTTCCCATATTGGTTATTAGTCAAGAAAATGCCCTCCAGGCCTGTCTATAGGCCAGTCTGATACAGAAGTTTTCCCAGTCAGAGTTCTCTTCTCAAATGACTCTGGCTTATGTCAACTTGGAAAAAAGCCAGCCAGCACACCAGGTCACTTATGCTTTTTCCACCTTCCCTGAAAGGGATGCAGCTGATTTGACAGCAACTAAATGTGATGGGGAGTCTCTGGGCTGTCTGCATTTTGCCCTGGAGAGAGGTGGCCTTTCTTCAAATAGCACACAAGTGAGAAGCATTTCTTCTGAGGTCTTGTGGCGCCAACCCCAGGGGGCCACTTTAAGGCTCTCTGAGATTTTTTTATCTCACCCCTCTTTCTTGGGGGTAGAGCCAATCCCCTGTGGCCTTTGCAGCCCCACTCTGTGGCTGGGCTCACCCCACCCTCTGCAGCCTTTCCTTTACTCCCCTAGGAAGTGAGATGCCTGCTCAGGGCCTGCAGATTTATGAGGTGGAATGTGGAAGGAGCCTCAAACTATTCCTACCTTATAGTGCATTAAAAATGGGAGCCCCAGGGCCCCGTCCTCCTGACTGCTCTTCCTTTTATGGCCCTAGAATGTCCAGCTTTGTGGAGCCACCTGACATTGTGAAGAAACTGTCGTGGGTAGAAAACTACTGGCCCGATGATGCGCTGCTGGCCAAGCCCAAGGTGACCAAGTACTGCCTGATTTGTGTGAAGGACAGCTACACCGACTTCCACATTGACTCTGGAGGTGCCTCAGCGTGGTACCATGTCCTCAAGGTGAGCCACGCCCCCTAGACACACCCTTGTCCTCAGGGCAACAGTCCCTCTGAACCCTGTCTGTGGCCAGCAAATCACCCACTTCCTGGGTTGGGAGCCACTGGGATGGCCAGTTGTAGGACAGGAAGCCAAGGAGATGTACATGTATAAAGAGCACTTGGGACCAGTGACATACATGTGTTTAATGTCCTTAGAGCTAATTAACTATTAGAGGCCACTGGGTCACCTAGTGCCCAGAGTGGAGTGCAGAGGTGCTGGGAAGGCTTCCCAGAAACCACTCCGGAGTCAGCAGGCAAGATGGTGGCTACCTGAGCCAGCAGGGAGGAGGGCTGGGGGCTCACCACTGAGGCAAAGGGGGCGCTAAGAGAACAGGATGTGTATAACAACAGAAATCCTGGCTCTGCCAGCTGCAAACTACACTTCTCCAGACCAGCTCTGGCTTGAGCTGGGGCGGTGGCCTCACATACCTGCTCCGGTCCTGTGAGGCTTTGAGTAAGCCATCATCACGTCTGCCCTGGAACATGAGAATAAGGCTCTTTCTGCTCGGTGCAGTCTGGCCCGGGCTTCACATAACCACCCGGGAAATGATGACTTTCCTTTTATCCAGCCTGGAAGCCCAGACGCTCTGGAGAGCAGAGATGCTAAGGACTTGTTGGGTGGCAGTCTGCTTTTTTTTTTTATCACCCCCTGAGCCCATGTGGAATTTGTAGCATCATGGACTAATAATGTGTGTACTGCTCCTGGTCAGGCTCACACACCTAGAACCTTCCAGAACACAAGGTAGTATTGCAGGTGGCAGTGGTGAGTCTGACAGGGTGACTTTCAAGTCAGGACCCATCACTGGGCCCAGCAGGTTGTGATGGGCTCCACTCCAGGCCCATTGTCTCCAGCACCAGTGGGCTCTGCTACCTACCTCTGTGCCCCAGCTCCTAGTGGGCTGTATCCCCTGGCCAAGAGCCCCTAGCACCAGTAGACTCTACTCCACTCCCTAATGTCACCCGAGCCTTATGGACTTCTGTTCTAGTGTTCCTAGTACCTTATGGCTTCTCCCCCACCTACCACCCCCAGAAACCTGGTGGGCTCTGCGCTTGCCCCAGAGTCCTCAGCACCAGTGGGCTCTGTCCCACATCCCTGGTGTTTTGGCTCTGACAGTGAGTTCTTTTGGCAGGGGGAGAAGATCTTCTATCTTATCCGGCCAGCCTCAGCCAACATCTCCCTATATGAGCGCTGGCGGTCAGCCTCCAACCACAGCGAGATGTTCTTCGCTGACCAGGTGGACAGGTGCTATAAGTGCACTGTCAAGCAGGGCCAGACCCTCTTCATCCCCTCAGGTGAGTGTGCTGCACGGGTACAGGGCCGCACATTCCTCACGCCACATTCCCCTGACAGGGCGTCTTGCTGTCCCTAGCCGGGCCTGCCCTGGTCAGCACCAGGTTAGCTCAGGGCTGTGTGGCCGGCTGACTTTGGCACTGGAGACCTGGCTTAGTCAGTAGCTCCAGAGGAAAAGGGATCGTCAGAAGTCTTCCTAAGGAATGCTTCAACTAGTGCAATGTAAAGTCCTAAGCAGCTGAGGCCACCAGCCTCTCCCGGGAAGAAGAATCGCAGAGCTGAGCAGTTCACTCTAAAAGACTTCTTCCCTCTAATGTAACTTGACCACATTTTTGAGATTGAAGTGTGAGCCCCATCGTACCATCCAGTAGCTGATCCACATGCTGGTTTCCTAGTGATTATGTATGTACTTTTTCACTTAAAATCAGGATCCAAGTGAGGCTGCAGAACATGATTGAGCTCACCCTCTGGCTCTAGGGTCTCTCCTTCCTTGAAGGTGTCCTTAATTACTCTGGGAGGGAGGCATTATGGCTTTTCTGGAGTTCAGCCCCCCCTCCACCCCCCTGGGATAACCTAGAAACAGATCTCTGCCTCTGGGGAGAATGACAGTCCCAGTCCTGTCTCTTCTGACCTGTGTGGACAGGCCTGAGACTTTGACTCCCTCTCCTGATGGCAGTGCTGCCCTGGGGTGTGAGCAATGCCCCCTTGGCGCCTAGGCCTCAGTTTCTATCTGTCTGGTACTCGAGTGTTCAACAGCCTATGTGACCTCAGACAGAGTCCCTCCTCCACCTCTCTCAGAGGTTCCTACCTGGCCTGAGCTGATAGAGTTGGAGTTGATAAGGGGAGTGGGGGAGGGGTGAGGGAGTGGGGGAGGTAGAAGCTAGTCAGAGCCTTACTTGTCTCTCCTAGGCTGGATCTATGCCACGCTCACCCCTGTGGACTGCCTGGCCTTCGCTGGACATTTCCTCCACAGCCTCAGTGTGGAGATGCAGATGAGGGCATATGAGGTGGAAAGGAGGTTAAAACTCGGCAGCCTGACTCAGTTTCCCAACTTTGAAACTGCCTGCTGGTACATGGGGAAGCACCTATTGGAAGCGTTCAAAGG
>NC_034605.1:51686276-51687473 GCF_900095145.1 Mus pahari | reverse complement strand
CACGCGCGTGTTTGTCTGAGGGAATAGGGGATGGGTCGGGAAGATCCCAAGCCTGTGTCCTGTGGAACACATGGTAGACCCTCCCTCCAGGCTGGCCTAAGCTGGCCTGCTAATACTAACCATGACTGGGTCAGCCTGGGGTCACTGGCCCCAGGGCTACATTCCCTCAGGAGTTTGGACAAGGACAACTTCCTGTTAACCTGAAAAGGGCAGGGAGAGTCCCAGGAAGCAGCTGGTGTGATGACCACACATCTGGGTCTGGACAGAAAGTGCTAGGGATACAGCTGTGGCTCTTGCCACCCTGCAACCGTGCAGCCTGGTGTGGGTGCAGCCTCTCAGCTAACAACCTGCATTGTAATCTGGGGACCCCTTTCCTTCCTCGTGTTTTCCCAAGATCCTGTGCACTGCTTTCCCTAGCTGGTGAGAGCTGCTTCTCAAAGACCGCAGGATGACAGACTCTTGTTTGCTTTCTCTCCTTGCCTAGGTTGTGGCTGCAGAGGGAGAAATGGGTCTGGCTTAGCCTAGGGTAACCCTGTGATATTGTTTCCTACTATGGCTCTCACTCTTCAGAGCAGCCATGTGCCCGCCTGCTACTTGAGGGATGAGGGGTCCCTTCTAGGTCAGAGAGAACAAGTGGGAGGCTCAGAGGACCTTGAGGCAGAGGCCAGGTAGGGAATCATGTCCATGGCCTGTCTTCACCCATGTGTGGTCCTGCTAGGTGGAGACAAGCCACAGGCATAGTTCCCTCCCTTCTGGGACCATCCTATGACTACCATCTCCTTGAGACTCAAAGCTGGGATAGTTCAGGGGTCCTTCTCACCTCAACCACATGATCATAAAGAGAGCCAACTGGCTCATATCCACTCCACAGCCAGTTAGGNGGGGGGGGGGGGGCTCAGGTGAGGTCATCTTGATGCATTTTCCACTAGCAGAGGTCACTCACTGAGAGCCTTGTTCTGGGGTGCTGCCCCATGGCACACCATGCCTTGCTCCATGGCAGCTGCCCCTCCCCTCCCCCCCCAAAGTGGCCCTGGCCCTGGCTGGGTAGACACAGAATGACTTAGGCACTGCAGTGGCCAGGTTGACCCTGACCCCATGGTTCCACAGGCTTTGGCAGAGCACGAGGACGAACTCCCAGAGCACTTCAGGCCTTCACAGCTCATCAAGGACCTGGCTAAAGAGATCAGGCTCAGCGAG
>NC_034605.1:51684530-51685751 GCF_900095145.1 Mus pahari | reverse complement strand
CCCAAGCCCCCCAAGCCCCCCAAAACCCTGAAGCTCAAAGATGGGAGCAAGAAGAAAGGGAAGAAGTGCAAGGAGTCAGCCTCGCCCACCATCCCCAACCTGGACCTGCTTGAGGCTCACACAAAGGAGGCACTGACCAAGATGGAGCCGCCGAAGAAAGGGAAGGTAGGCTCCTGAGCCCCTCCCTCATATGCTGGGGCCCTGGAGCCCCTGTCCTGGGACAGTTGGGGATGACACCTCTTTGTTCTCCTTTGGTACTGGGAAGGGAGGGGAGACCTGCTCTAGGGCAAGGTCTCCAGAGAGGACTAGGGTCCAGGGTCTGGTTATTGATGAGTCTGCCCAATCAAAGCACTTCCCTGCCTGTGCCAGCCCTAGGCCTGCGCATCCAGGCCCAAACCCCAGGTAGATCCTGCAGAGCAGTGAGTCCCCTGGAGAGAGAGCACAGAGGGTGTGTGCTGTGGTGGGGGAGCACCAGGTGGGCCGCTGGATTGATGCAGGCCAGAGGTGGTCTTCACACAAAGCCCACCCTGCTTAGTTTCCCCGAGTACTAGAACCCACCCCTGTGGCTAAGGCTCGGAAGATACACAGTGCATCTGTTTGAGAACACTAGGAGAAGGCAGAGGGTGGGGAGAGGGGATTGTTACAAGGGCCTGAGCCCCTGTGGGCAGGAAGAGACAGGCTCGGTAAAGGCTCTTATCAAACTTGTGAGATTAAGGGCTATTGGCTGTGAGCTCCTTCCAGGACAAGTACAGTTCTCTCCCACATTTTGGGGGCCACCCGCATGGTTTGTGATATTCCATTGGTGCTGTTCTTCTGGGGCAAGGAAGGAAGGAGGGAGAGAGGGGTGGATGTATTGGGTAGGTGGATGGGTCGGTGGGTTAACTGATGGACGGTGGGTAAATGGATAGAGATGGATAGGTAGGTGGATGGGTGGATGAGAGATGGGAGACTAGATGAACGGATGGATGGGTGGATGAGGGAATGGATGGATGAGCTGTGTGTGGACCAGCAGGAGTTACTCGTCTCCTCCATTGTCATAACCCCAGCTCACTCCCCTTCTGTGTCTGTCTACCTTTGGGTCACGGCTACCTCTGTTTATAGACCCCAAAGAGCGTCCTCAGTGTTCCCAATAAGGACACAGTCCACACACAGAATGACGTGGAAAGGCTGGAAATTCGAGAGCAAACAAAGAGCAAGTCAGAGGCCAAGTGGAAATACAAG
>NC_034605.1:51672661-51683705 GCF_900095145.1 Mus pahari | reverse complement strand
ATAGGCGTCCACATCACTTCCCATATTTATCCATCGCTTGCACGCTCCTGTGGACATTCCAAATCACACTTGAGTCTGCATGCGGTGTATATGTGACATCGTACATGGTAACACACACACACACACACACACACACACACACACATATACACACACATATTACATCATATCCTCCACCAACACTGTTTACACCAGACATGCTTCCCCCATAAACCATCACACACACTTTTATGGGTATATCACCACATGCCCATTCCATTCCATTTGTAACACATCCACCCCACAGGTATCTCACATCCTACACTTCATATATGCTTCATGTACACACATGTGCACCCTATGTCACAGACACACCACACATACATACTACACTGTACAGTTGACACCCTTCTGAGACACTGATCTCACTCACCGCCACTGTGTTGTGTGGTACATCCTCATTTCTGCTTCCAGAACAGTCCAGCTGCAGGGACCATAGAGAATACAGCCTCAGTGTGGGCCAGCTAGACAGCAGGGAAACCCTGATGGCAGGGCTGGCGTGAGCTAATGCCGAGGATATGAGGGAGGGCCAGGACTCAGAGCCACTGAGCCCAGTGGCCAGTGGGGCAGGACTGGGCACACCCAGAAGGTTCGTGGCTCCACATAAGCTTATGGCCTTAAATGATGGGTGCCATGGGAAGGGATGTGTGGGTGCCAAGGACCTCAGGAGAGAGGGAAGGCACCAGTTTAGGAGCCAGGTGAGCCTCAGCATGGCCCTGCTGTCTTGGTTCCAGTTGCGGATGGGAAGAGTGACCACTAGGCATGTCTGTCACACCCATAATCCCCACAAAGTGTAGGTGACAAACATGTTCTGCTGAGATATCCCCATTGCCTGCAAGAGTGGGAGCCTCTGTTTCCTTTTCTGAGAAGAGAGGAAAAGGACTGTGGATGATGGAGAGACAGCGCTAGGCCCCCAAGTGGATAAAGTCAGCTAGCGGAGTGGAACCCACGAGGACCTGGTCTTGCTATCCTGATACGATGAGTTTGCTTCTGTCATTTCAGTAGAAGTGTCCCTGAGAATGTCCCAGAGAAGCTTTCTAGTTTTATGACAAGGCCATGTAGTTTAGAATATGCAGACAAAATGAATGAGGCAATAGAGCTTTGTATATACAAGTGTGCATGGGTGTGGTGTCTGTGACCCAGCTTTAAGACAGCAGGGTGACAGCCTTTCCCAAGACTGCTGGAGGCTGCAATGGCCTGGTATGCTGTCTGTCAGTGTTGCAGGCCTTCTGTTCGGCTTGCTGTCCCTCCTGTTGAAAAAAGTATGTCCTGAAGACCTAGGGAGGGCCAAGCCGGGTCTGGGGAAGGCAAGACTTTCCCTAGCGAGAAGAAAGATACATAGTAGTTCATAGCCCAGTTCATAGCCCAGTTCAGATACACTGTGGCTCAGACCTGAAGTGCTATTGTTTATGTCTTTTCCAAAAGTAAGTGTGCAGAAAATGACACAAGAGTTGGCCCTGTTCTTACCTGAGATTTGATTTAAACTCTGGCAGTCTGGAAAGGAGGGTTGTGGGCTATGCTTGTCAGAACCAAAGCTCACTCACTCTTAGATCTTTCTCTACAGTGCATGACTGTGTGTCTTGGGCCTCTACCAGGTGACACAGAACCAAGGAAGAGGCTGTAGATGAGAGGCTGTCCCTCTCCATCAGCAGACTTCCCACAGTGGAAACTCAGGGTTGTACAGCCTCTGACCAGCTGCTTGTCTTCCGGGCAGAGGCTTTCTTGCCTGTGAGGGTCTATGTTCTGCTGGCCTCGGGGCCCTGGGGTCCCACTGACCTATTCCTACTACTCTAGCTCCAAGGCCCTCAGGCCCCCGAGCAGCCCTGGTGTGTTCGGGGCCTTGCAGAGCTTCAAGGAAGACAAGGCCAAGCCNGTGCGCGATGAGTACGAGTATGTATCAGACGACGGGGAGCTGAAGATCGACGAGTTTCCCATCAGAAGGAAGAAGAGCGCCCCCAAAAGGGACTTGTCCTTCTTGTTAGACAAGAAGGAGGCTCTCCTCATCCCCACCTCGAAGCCAAAGCTGGACTCTGCGGTATACAAGGTGAGCCTCCCAGCCGCTTCCCACAGCCTCTGCAGCAAGCTTGTGCTTGATGTGCAAGGACAGCCACCCTCCTGCTGTCCATGGCATGAGAGGGACATGGTCTTGCTCAGTCCCTGGCACCAGGGCTAAGGAGATGCTCCTTTGGGCCTGCCCATGGGAGATAAATGCACCAAAGCATGTCCCCTGGTACAGGAATGGCAGGGAGTGGTTCCCCATCAGCTGGGGTCTTACGGTAAGATGACCTCCAAGGCTGTCTTTCCAGCAGAAAAGGATCATGGCTGAGGTCTCATGTCTCCTGGGGAACCCAGGAGGAACACGTACCAGTCCCCTGAGCCACCTGCTGGGATAAGCTTATCCAGGCCAGAGGTTTATAGTCATAGCACCCTGGTTGGAAATCCTGGGGCTCTCTTTGGAAAAGACCCCAGGGTGTGAAGGCGACTTCAACCTTCGTGGTTTCGAGGACCCTAGGGAAGGCTTGGCACCCACATCTGTCTCATGAGGACTTCACCCATAGCGTGAACCTGAGACTACCCTGTAGCAGTCATTAGTGCAGAACTCTTTAAAACTAGTTTCCCCCTGAAGGGAAGAGTTACCCGCTCCCCAGTGCCCGCCCTGACCAGCTGCTCTGTCCCCGGCTCCAGAGCGACGACTCCTCTGACGAGGGNTCTCTGCACATCGACACGGACACCAAGCCAGGCAGAAATGCCAAAGTGAAGAAGGAGAGCGGGAGCTCAGCGGCAGGCATCCTGGACCTGCTGCAGGCCAGCGAGGAGGTTGGCGCGCTGGAGTACAACCCCAACAGGTGGGCCCTGGCTGCGTCCCTCAGCATTCACAGAACACGGCTGCCCCTGGGTACAGGCCCTGCCACACGGTGGGATGCAGACAGGCCCTAGCAGCTGATTGTCGAGAGCTTGCGGAGCAGCAAGGAGAGGCTTCGTTTGACTTTTTTTTTTTTTTTTTTTTAATTAATTAATTTATTTATTTATTTAATGTATATGAGTATACACTGTAGCTGTACAAGTGGTTGTGAGCCTTCATCTGGTTGTTGGGAACTGAATTCAAGACCTCTGCTCATGGGGCTGGCGAGATGGCTCAGGGGGTAAGAGCACTGACTACTCTTCTGAAGGTCCTGAGTTCAAATCCCAGCAACCACATGGTGGCTCACAACCACCCGTAATGAGATCTGATGCCCTCTTCTGGTGTGTCTGAAGACAGCTACAGTGTACTTAGATATAATAATAAATAAATCTTTAAAAAAAAAAAAAAAAAAAAAAAAGACCTCTGCTCACTCAACCCCGCTCGTTCTGGTTGGCTCTGCTTGCTCCTGTTGGCCCCACTCGTTCAGGCCCAAAGATTGATTTATTATTATACATAAGTACACTTCAGCTGTCTTCAGATCTCATTACGGGTGGTTGTGAGCCACCATGTGGTTGCTGGGATTTGAACTCTGGAGTCAAGAACACTCAGTGCTCTTAGCCGCTGAGCCATCTCTCCAGCCCATTCTCTTGATGGCCCAGTTAGATTCATGCATGGCTGACTTGCATTTGAAGCACTTGACTGTTGTTTATCTCTCATTGAAGCTTTAGTGGCATTTCCAGATGTGGCACTGACAGGTGACTGATGGGGCACAGCCTATGTCCCCCTCTCCGCCCCCCGCAAGACCCTCCACGACAGTAGTGTCGTGGAGGAGCAGTAGTATCCTCTCAGCTCTCGAGTCTCATGACAGCTTCAGACTTTAGTTGGGGAACCTGTGGCTTAGGGAGCTTAGACATCCCATGGCCCACAGCTTGGAGACAGCAGAGGCAGGCCCAGGCTCCGGGCTGACCTCACTCAGGGGCCCAACTTGGAGCTACTAAAGAGCTGTTGGGTGCTGGGCTATGTCCACTTGTGTGTGGCGGTCCCTCATTTGGGAAGAACCCCACGGGCCCATCCGGGCTTCCTGTTCTTTCATCCGCCAGGGCTGTTTTTTAGATGACTGCCCGAGGCGGCCACTCACCCTGACTCTGAGGCTGCTCCAGCAGGTGGAGGCCTAGGTCAGGCCTCCTGTAGATGACGGGAGATTCTGGGAAGGCAGATTAAGGAAGGGCTTGATTGAAACAAGCTTTTGCTGAATTAGTTGGCCATATTTCATTTCATAGATTACTGTTTTGAATGCAATATCATGTTCACAGCCACCCAGCCTCAGGCATGGTGGGAGGGGCGTGTGTGGTTCTGGGCACAGAGTCCTGGCTTAGTCTGGCATGATAGAGTGAGAGTTTTGGTGAACACATGGGGGAAGCCTGGCTGTGGCTTCTTCTTATTGGAGCACCTCCACACAGGTCTGTGACCCTGTGCAGGGTGTCACACAGTCTCTGGCGGTGGGGATGCCTGACTTCCAGGAGAATTGTTCCCCAGTACCCTGGGTCTCCCATGACCTCAGTGGAAAGTTCCTCAGACCTGGGAAGTTGGAACCTAGGGTGAGCCTGGTATCACCCAGAATAAGGGTAGACAGGACCAAGAACCTAGCCCTAGCCTCGGTACCCTGTTCTGGGTGCTGTGGAGGGAGAACTCTGGGTGGCATGGAGACAGAACGCAGATGGGGGTATTTGAGTCCTTATTTATGAGGCCAGAAGGGGCTGTCTGCTAATGAGAAACCAGAGCTGCTGTGGCCCCGTGCCCCAAGTCTGGGGAGAGTGCTTTGCAGACCCCACATGTGTCGATACACGTGCCTCAGAGGCCAGCCAGCCCCCACAGCCAGCCGCAGGCAGTTCCTCTCCCAAAGTCTCCCAGTTGGAGCACAGGTCAGTGTTTGATGGTCCATTTGCACTGTTTTAAGTACTGACTGTTTGGAAAAAAACAGCTGAAGAAAACGGAGGAAAATATGTTAATTTCCTGTGGCTGGTTTTGCTTGGTGTCTACCGCCATGGGAAAAGGAGGGGATTTAGGTATGGTAATTGGAGGATTAAAGTATTATTTTCCATGCTGACTAGTTAAACTTCGTTCATTGATTCTCCGGCAACCTTGTAGATAGCCAGGCCAGCTGGGTCTGGGGTCACCCAGATGGCATGGGTGGGAAATTCATGTCCACATGGGTTCTCATGGGGGTCCAGCATCAGTGTTTAGGACCCTGGCAGTGCGTATCTTGGCTTGTCCCTGTGGTTAGGGTCGAGGACAAGATAGAGCATTACGCCTTGAAGGTATTTGTTCCGGCGCATGCTCAGCAAAGTCCCCAAACTGGCGCAGCTGGACAGCGCCAGGACAGCCGCTGTCCCGTGAGACACAGCCCTGTATTGTGCACAGGGCAGGGCAGGCTAACGAGGGAGGCTCTCTGCAGAACTCAGGGCTGTGTGGCTTGGCCTGCCATTATGGCTTTGGCTTGGAAGGCAGCCTTCAGAGAGGGCTGTGGAGCCGCTGGCTTCCCTCTCCTCGGGCTCAGGAAATGTCTCTCAGTCCATGGAGTATTGGCCTAGGAGATGACTTTTGTCCAAGATTGCCTATCCAGTCTCGGTAGGGCTGTTCCATTTCTCCAACTCTGCCCCACCCCCACCAGGACCTTCTCTAGAACCCTCATTTTCTGAACAGTAGCTTTCCTAGGTCCCTGTTAGAGCTTCTACCAGGGTCCTTCAGCCTGTACATAAGGAGGTCTCCCAGAAGCACTGTCTCACACATGAGCCATCTTGAGCAAGGAGGGAGACATGGGGGAGGAGCGGATACTGTGCTGGAAAGGGTACTGTGCTGGAGAGGGATACTGTACTAGAGGGGCTACTGTGCTAGAAATGGAATACTGTACTGGCAGGGGTACTATGCTGGAGGGGGTACTGTGCTGGAAAGGGTTCTGTGCTGGAGGGAGTACTATGCTGGAGTGGGTACTGTGCTAGAGGGGGTACTGTGCTGGAGGGAGTACTGTGCTGGAGTGGGTACTGTGCTAGAGGGGGTACTGTGCTGGAGAGGATACTGCTGGAAGGTGATACTATGTTAGTGGAAGATACTGTGCTAGAGGGGGTACTGTGCTGGAGGGGGTACTGTGCTGGAGAGGATACTGTGCTGGAGGGGGATCTCTGGCTGCAATGCCATGTGCTGACACTGCTGTTCATCACTGTGATTCTGGTCCTGAGCTTGCCATGAGATCATCTCCTAGCACAACTTCTCTTCAGAGGCTCTGCCGCTTTCTCCTGCAAAGGCCTTCCTAGAGGTGCTCCGGGTATTTGGTTGTAGTTCCCTGGTACCCAGGCTAGAACAAGGGAAATGCTGGGAACTAAAGGGGTCTCTGGAGAAGAGCTACAGGGAGGAGACAGCGTGCCTCTGGACCATGACCACCTAAGTGGCTCAGGTAGCAGGTGTCCCTGATACTGGTAGTGTTTTCTTTTCTAGGCTGGGCTTGTCTGAGCTAGAGTGAGTACCAGAGAATCCCCAGAGGGCGCTCCCATGGGGTCAGGTCTTCACGGCCGGCTCTCTACCTGGGCATCGTTCGGCCGTTTGGATCCTGTGCCGCTCCCCGACTCAGACCCTCCTGACAGGGCTGAGGTGTGGGTGTCTTTAAAGCTGTCCGGGCGGTTCTCGCCCAGACAGGAGGGAAGCCTAGGCTGGAGGAGGTGAGTGGGCTGGGCCAGCACAGGGCCCTGAGGAAGCCAGAGCTAGATCCTGTCCGAGGGCCTGGCGGAGATTGTGGAGACCACCCAGAAGCCGCTCGAGACCCAACCCCTGGGTTCTTTGCAGTCCAACAGCATCCAGGCCTCAGGTCTGTGGGATGATGGTGAGCACTGCTCCCTGAACCCACTTTGGGATGCTCTTTCTGGAAGGCAGGGCACCAGTGTACCCAGGGGGAGATGAGGGCGTGGGGCAGTAGACAGGGGCATTGCTAGGAAGGTGCAGAAAGAGTATGGCAGCCAGGACTTGGCAGAGGATTGCAGATGGAGCCCTGTGGTCAGTCCTTCATGGAGGGACCCAGAGAGGGGAGCCTGGCTAAGCCCAGGCATGGCTGTGCCTAACCAAGAGATGTGTAGATACAGATAGAGATGGTCTGTGCATGCGTGTGTGCGTGTGTGTGTACAGGTGTACATGGTGAGGGTGCAGGGCTGAGTACAGGTGTAGATGAGGGTATGTGCAGGTGTAGACAGAGCTTTGGATGCAGGCACAGCTGTAGATGAAGGTGTAGGCTTGGATAAAGGTGTAGGCATGGATAAGGGTGTAGGTGTAGATGAGTGTGTAGGTGTAGATGAGAGCGTAGGTGTAGATGAGGGTGTGGGTATAGAAGAGGTATAGGTGTAGATGAGGGTGTAGGTGTAGATGGGGGTGTAGGCATGGATGAGGATGAGGTGTAGATGAGGGTGTAGGTGCATGTGTAGATGGAGGTGTATGCACATGTAGATGCGGGCGGGGGTGTAAATACAGATGAGAGTGAGTACAGATGTAGGTGAGTGTGTGTGTGTGTGTGTGTGTGTGTGTGCGTGCGCGCGTGCGTGCGCACACGTGTGCAGGTAGAGATGAGGCTGGGGTACAGGTATAGGTGTGGGCTTGGTGAGGGTGTGGGTGTCGATGGAAGGTGTAGATGAGGGTCTGGATTCATACTTGGACGTGCATCACCTTGGAAGGGTGTGTCATGGGAGAAATGTGGGGACTCCTCGTTCTCAGTGTAGGACTGCAGAAAAGGAATGTCCCTTGCCAGGACTGAGGTCAGGCTGTGGAAGAGCATAGAGAGCTAACAGCTGGACCTCTGGCCAACACAAAAGGTGTGAGAACTGTTGCATTGTGGTGCAAGATTTTATCCCATCTGCCTTCTGGTGTGTGTCCTTATTCCATCCCAAGGCCTCATTCCCTCCCTGGAGTGTGACTGGGTGTACAGAGGGGCCTGCCAGACCTTCTCCACTGTGAAGTTTCCAGCCATGTCATCCTGTTAGCTGCTGGCTGCCTGGGCCAGCGAGTATCCAGCCAAGGGCTTTGGCCTGCAGTTATAGCACCTTGGACTGCAAACTGTGGGCTGTGGGCTCTAGTCTGTGGTCCAAGTGTTCTGGCTGTGAGCCGAGGGCCATGGCTGAATGCTGTTGTTTCTCTCTGTCCCCAGTCAGCCTCCTGCCTCCCCCAGCACACAGGAAGCCATTCAGGGAATGCTTTCCATGGCCAATCTGCAGGCCTCTGACTCCTGCCTGCAGACCACATGGGGTACTGGGCAGGCCAAGGGTGGCTCACTGGCAGCCCATGGTGCCCGGAAGATTGGTGGTGGCAGCAAAGGCACAGGCAAGCGCCTGCTGAAGAGGACTGCCAAGAATAGTGTGGATCTGGAGGACTACGAGGAACAGGATCACCTGGATGCCTGCTTCAAGGACTCAGACTATGGTGAGCGTGGCTGCAGGGCAGGGCTGCTGCCTATAGGGGGCAGCACTGACTAGGAACGCGTCAAAGAGGCCCTGGAGCTATAGTCGGGTCTTTAAAATCCATCTTGGGCTGGGGTGTGGTGGTGCAGGTCTTCAATCCCAACACTCTGGAGGCACAGACAAGGTGAATCTCTGTTCTGTGTTCTGGGCCAGCCTGGTCTACATAGTGAGTTCCAGGCAAGCCAGGGCTATACAGTGATACCTTATCTCAAACGAAACGAAATACAACACTACCCTTTGGAAGCCTGTCATTTTGTGGCCTGGGTAACTACCCCCATGCTCCAATTGAGAATATCTTTCTTATAAGGAAACTTTGTCCCTCCCCACAGTTTGTCCCTCCCCAGCGCTGGCCACTTGTCACATACTTCAGGTCTCTGTGGATCTATTTTGGACACACCACCTGAATGAATCGTATAACATGTGACTTTTTGTGGACCCGTGCATGCTGTGGCACATGCCAGGACTTCCTTCCTTCCTCAGACTGAGTACTATTCTTTACTCTGTGTAGGAAGTCCATGCATGTGTCATCCCTGGACTCCTGGGCTCTTGTGTCGGCTGCTGTAAACAGGCATGTTCAGATCCTCTAGGGACCTGTTCTTGATCCTGGGCTGTGCTTCTGCTAGGTCCCGCTGGGTCACAGGTGGATTTAGTTCTGACCTGATGGATGTCCATGCAGCTGAATGTTTATCAGTGACAGAGTCTCTGGGGTGTGGGGGAGGGGGTCATTGCTCCCACCCTATCTGTAAGATGGAAAAACCAAGCCCCACCCATGGATGACCTTCGGTCATATGTGAGGTCAGAAACCAACAAGGCTCTGGCCTTCTGTAACGGGTACAGGCACCATGCCTCCTACCAGCAGGGCCTGCCCGACACAGGTACCTGATTTCTCACGCCCCATGTCAGGAGATGTTCCAACTTGTGTCAAAGGTGCCAGTCCAGGCTCCTAGTGCTCGGGGTTGACTCCGGTTTAGTCCAGGGCCTTCCTGATAGCCAGAGGTTGACTGTTCTCCACTGTGAAGAAGGCCTTCTGAGAGGGGGCTGTGCCCTGCCCAGGCTGAAGAGATCTGCGCCCCTTTGTGGGTGTGCTCTTTCTGTGGGGGTGTAAGGTGCCAGGTCCTGCTGCTACCCACAGAATCACCAGTCTTGGAGGTCTCTCAGTTGGCCTGGCCGATCAGGGAAGCAAGACCCACAGTGTAGGAGTCGCTGGGGAGTCCTGAGCTCGGGAAGCTCTGCAGTGGCCATGCAGGCTGCTGGGCAGGCGCCTCCTCCCAGTCTGCTTGGGTCTTGGAACTTGAGATAGAGTGGAATCAGGCTGATCCCCTCAGTCTCTCACTGCTGCCACAGCTACCTCCAGAAGGACTGCATCTCACAGGCTCCCGAAGCCAGCCTGGGGTGGGGGTGGGGAGCAGTCTGTGTGGTCACTCTCCTGCCTCAAGTGGACCGCTCTTGCTATGGCAGCTTCAACTGCACATCAGGTCTGAGAACCCAAGGACAGATCTGGGGCCACCACTAGGAAAGGTCACTGGGCCACCGCAGCCCCACTCCCCTCCCCTGGCTGCACTCGACCACTCAGGGGCTGATCTCCTATTGCTTCTTCCTCAGTTTACCCCTCACTGGAGTCTGATGAAGATAACCCCGTCTTCAAGTCCCGGTCAAAGAAGAGGAAAGGCTCAGATGATGCCCCGTACAGCCCCACAGGTAGAGCGGGGCTGGGGACCTGATATGTGGCCACTGAGGACATAGGTGTGGCTCTAGGCATTTCCCAGGGAGATGGGTTGGCTCCCCCATAGGGCCCTGGCCGTGGCTCTGCTTGGCGTTTTGGGATCCCTGAGCCTAGACCCTCTCTCTAGAACTCTGTCACCTGAGGCCCCTCCTCTCCTCTGTAGGAAGATCTAGGAATGGCACCCAAAACATGAAGGGGTGGTGAATGGGATCAGGCCTGTCTACCTTTCGAGGTCCCCCGCCTACCCGGCTTCCCTTGTCCAGTTTGCTGGACCTCCCATACCGCCGCATAGATACTCCAGTGTGGCGTCATCCTGGGGAGAGCAGATGTGGTGCAACTTCCCATCCAGAGAGTTAGATGCTCATGGCATCTACCCGCAGACTCAGAGATGGTCTGGGACGAATGGGTCACCACCTGCAGAGCTGATTCATTGGCCTTTCCCTGGTCTCTTCCACAGCCAGGGTCGGTCCATCGGTGCCAAGACAAGACAGGCCTGTGCGTGAGGGGACCAGAGTGGCCTCCATTGAGACCGGGCTGGCAGCTGCTGCAGCCAAGCTGTCCCAGCAGGTGAGGAGATGGAAGGCTCTTGCAAGAGGAAGTCTCCACTGTGTGAACTGTGTGAACTTAGGCTGACCTCTAGACACCTCAGCCATAGTCTCTGTGTCTCCTGCCAGGCAGGAGAGTGGCTGCAAATTCCTGAGTGGGGGAGCCAGGTGCACAGCCCATGACCCTTACCCCAGATAGGCACCTCTCACTCACATGGTACCCAGGATGCCCTCGTTAAACTCCTCTGGGGACTGCTGCCGTTCCCAAAAGCCCAGGCACTTTTAAGTGATACCCATAGGCAGAAGCTCTGGCTTGTTTCCACCTCCTCCTCCCCTCCCCTCC
>NC_034605.1:51669679-51670855 GCF_900095145.1 Mus pahari | reverse complement strand
GCACTTGACCAGTGAGGACGAGGTTGCCCCAGCTCTCTGGCTGGCAGGTAGCAGGCTAGGGAGTGGGTGTCACACACATCCCAAATGCCTAGGGACATTTGGGCTTGTCAGGACCCACAGTTAGGTTGGTGNGTTAGTGGGTTGGAGGAGCCACTGTGGGGGGTCACAGGGGAAGGGTGACAGCTCAGCCACGACTTTGGGTCCGGGGGACCTAGGCTAAGCCACGTGGAGGGGCCCCACTCTGGAAGAGCACTTCTAGGCCAAGGCACCCTGCCCTGAGTGGGCAGACGGGTGAGCAGGGCCACAGGGCTGGAGCCAGCACGGCAGCCCTTGTCTGAGCCCCCCCTGGGTGGCGTCATGAGTGTGGGCCATCTCAGGTGGCGGTGTTCACCCATCGACACGGAGGGGCTGGGTTTGTTTCTCAGGCAATCCTGTATTTTCATTTTAGATGTATTTCCGGNAGCATATTTTTCATAGAATGTAGCGTGTAAATAGCTTTTTAAATGACTTCTTTTTTACAAGAGCAAAAGTATCTCTAGGAATTTCTTTCTATAGAGTCCTTCATTAACCTTTATACGAGTTTTTGCTCCCCCACCCCCTTCTCTGATGGATGGTCGGGTTCTGGCCCCCCAACCCTTTTTCTTTCCTTTCCTTTTGTTACTCCTTCTTATTTTCCTCTTAGGAACTAAGGTATTGCCTGAAAAACAACGGCGCCTGCGCGGCCTTACACTCNGCCTCTCAGAGCGGACCGTACAGAGGCCCCTCCCACTCGCCCCGAAAGCCGCGTCTCCAGTCTCACACCAGCTCTTCGGTCCTCCTCCTTGTACGGCGAGGGTCGGGGATGCAGTTACTTTGCTAGCACCTTGTGAAGTATTTGTGTTTCGTGATGCTGTAATTTATTAATGTTTGTAGCTTTTTATATTTGTACATTTCTTATGAGGTTTGTTTCTACACCCGTTACCTGGATGTGTTGTCCATGAGGAGATGCAGCTTGGCGGAGGCCTTATCCACTCCCACTCGACCTGTTTGGAGGGACGCCATCCCCAGGGCCCGGGGCTGGGAGAGGGGCATCNTGCAGGCCCCAGGCTTACTCAGAGCTGGTGTTTTTAAAAGTTTTCCTTGACCCTGTCCTTGTGAACATTTCTATAATCTTAACCCGGGCATCAAGCTGTTCTC
>NC_034605.1:51657060-51669668 GCF_900095145.1 Mus pahari | reverse complement strand
TCAAGCTGTTCTCTCTCTCTTTCTCTTTTTAATTTTATTATTATTTTGGCGACATGTACATTTCTAACAAAGTTTATCGTGGCTATTAAAGTGTTCTATTTCCCAGTTCATATTACTCTTGTATCGAGTCCATGAGGTCTAAGGCAACTTAGACCAAAGTTTTAAAAAAGTAAAAATATTTCAGGTTTTGTACAGAGCCATGTGTCTGTCGTACTTGCCGCCTCTTCCGCTCTCCTGTCACCCGTGGGACACGTGACAAAGGGACCAGCTGACTCCAGCAGGCTTTGGCCACGTGCATCCTTGGGTAGGGGGCATCTTTTAGCCCCCATTGATGTCTGTAGCAAGCCGACAGATGCCGCCCTGCCCGAGACACTCACTGGAGTGACAGGCGTCCGCTATGGAGATGGTGGGACAATGCCATAGGCAAGGCTGAAGGATGTGTATCAGTTCTGTCTGGGAAAGAAGCCGATGACATCCCATGAATAACCACAAGACGTGGCCCCGCCCACTGGCCACAACCTGCTAAGCAGGTCCCTCTGCTCTCCCTGCCCCATAAGCACCCTGGTGTCTCACGCAATAATGACTAGAGCTGGAGATGAGCGTGGCCTTCCAGTTTCTAGATAAGGAGCTAGAGATGTGTGTAGCTGAGGTCATGCAGATACAAGGAGCCAGCAATGAGACCTCTCTGCTAACTCCATAAGCAAGCCTTGAAGCAGATCCCCAGGGATGGATATGAACTGGTTGGTGTGATTCCTTGTGCCTATTGACATGTAACATTATCACATGCCCTTGGGTTGAGCCCCGTTAAGCCTTATGTTTTCTGGGGCCTGCTGGATACTCAGAAGAGACACTCCCAACACGTGCTGTGCGGCTGAGTCCCGTTGTGGGGGTAGGGGGACCAGCTACACCTCTTCCATGAGGGCGGGTCCCAGTGTTGCCACTAGGTGGCGCCTTGGGCCCATGCTGAGCTGCAGGCTTCAGGCACCTTGGGTGTGTATACCCCTTCATGCCCTCGACCCTAATGAGCCACAGGATGAATCTGATGACCCCCTCCCCCCCACCAAGATCGCTCTGGGCTGTCCCCACTCTGGCCCTGAAGCATAGGCATCAACACCTAGCCCTGGTTACCTCCATGCCATGGCATCCCAGGTCCGACATCTGGGGTCTCTCACTACCCGCTGGTTGGCAGGTTTGGCACCCGGGCTTCCTACTGCAGGGATGGCCATTCCATCCCTTTTTCAAGGTGGTTGCGAGAGCTGTCAAGGAGCTGAGGACCCTGGGCCTGGGAAGAGTTTTCCAAAGACACTCAATATTTCTCAAGGGCTAGCTCCTCCGATCCCTGGTGCCTTCTGGCTCACCTGGGCCACGTGGAGAGGTTTTGCTGTGTACCAGGCAACCTGCATGTACTTGGACAAAGAGCTCAGAGCAGTGCCCACCGGCCATAGCTGCTTCTTTCTGCACCAGCACTAGCTTTTGTGAGCCTCCAGGAAGAGCCCCACCCGGTATAGCCCAGTTGGAGGTGAGGTGACACTTTCCCAGTCAGCCAGACCTCCCTCAGGCTGCTCAGGTCAAAACAAAATGAGGAGCCACCGTTACCTTTGAGCAGGCCCCTGGGAGCCCGCATCGTGGGGTTTCAGAGTCGGCCCAAGTCAGCAGAGGGATCATTGGTGAGCCAAAGGGAAGGGGCTCTTCCACCCTGTTCTTGGCACATCCCCATCTTCTCTATGCATGACAGGGAGCTCAGTAAGATGGTGACTCAGTCTCTTTGTGTGTCCCCCTGGTCCCAAAGCCAGTGAGAACCTACAGTTGGCAGAAAAGGATCTAATTGGGAGCCCATGGGGGCAGTGCTCAGAATGGACACCAGGGGGTGGGAACAGGCCAGTGACCAGAGGTTACCTCTCCCCGGGGCAGGAAGGAAACAAAATTATAATGTCACACATGCTGGGAAGGAGAGGAGAAAAATCACATTGATTTAGTCAGTGACTGCCTCAAGCACATGTGACAATATCCTCTCTTACACAAATGATGTTACACACATGACGCATCACCCTCTGGAAAAGGTCTCGCCAGGGTGTAATACTGATGGGGAAACTGAGGCACAGTCAGAGCTACTAGTGAAACCTAATCCCTGCCATGACTTGGAACCTGATCTTTTGAGAGACACTTTCCTGCAGATGGCAGCCAGGAAGGCAGCTCTCAAGTTTTTCCTGAGGCCTGGGCCCCTGTAAGGGTCTCAGCCATCACCACTCCCTCCCCTCTGGGTCTTTTTCTGTCCCCAGACTAACTTGGGTCTGCATCTACCCTAGACTGCTCTGCCCTAAACAAGGGTTCCACCTTGCAGATGGTGACAGACAGGGCAGGACTGGGCTGCCTGGTCACTAAAGGCTGGGCTCTCCTCTCCATTGAGTCAGAAAACCGGACGCTGGCGCAGTAGGAGAGTTGAGAGGTTCACTGTTGAGTGCTGCTATAGCTCTCTGGGAAGGTGCTGCAGGAGCTTGAAGTCATAGGGCATCAGGACTGAAGGCCACAGCTTTCCTAAGTGGCCCTGTAGCCAGTGTGGTCACATTTACCAGCTGTGTTCCGGGCAAAGCCTCTACATTTTCTTGTGATTTATTTTGCTTTTAAGTCTAGGCCTATGGATGGGGCAGGTGGGTACATGTTAGCCTGTCTGGCCAAAAAGACTTTCAGAGCAGGTAACTTGAGTATACAGAGCACTAAGACCCTGAAGGGAGACTTCTGGGCAGAGGGGACAGACTATGCAAAGGCCCTGGGGGCAGGATCAAGTTTGTTGAGAACCTAGGAGGAAGGGATGATGGGAAGAGATTGAGGGCTGCCTTCGTCTTCTCTCCTGGCCGAGTAGGCTCAGCTCTGTCATCTGCAGAATGGAGAGACCGGCCCTGGCCTATCCTAGCTGTACTTTAGGCTAACTCCTCCCTGCCAGGCCCCTGTAGGAAGTGATCTTTTCTCCTACACACCTGCCAGAGAACCTGGTTTCTTGTATAATCTTCGGCAGGGCCATTTTCTTGCTCTGGCCTTCCCTTGCCTCGCTTTCTTGATGACAGGGCATCTCCACTTGGAGGAGGAAGAAAGCAGTGTTCGCTCCCCTGCAGCCAGGCCTGCCCAGGAGATCTGCTTGCTGTTCCAGGCAACCTTAGACCCCTGTGGCTGCAGCCTACTGACTAAGGCTTCATTAAACACTTAGTGTCCCCGGGTCTGGCGGGTTTTTTATAATCTAGGCTTTGTTACCTTTTGCAACTTTGTTACCTTTTTTTGTGCCCAGACTAGCATGGCCACAGGTTCATTGAGAGGTAGGAGGTGCCAGGCAGCACTGCCCACTGTAGAGGAGGGACGGCATCCTTAGGAGAGCTGACCAGACTGCAGCCCGACAGATGGTGTCCTTGCTCTTGAGCCGCCTACTGTTCAGTCCGAGTCCAGCCGGCCTCCTCCTCCTCCTCCTCCTCCTCCTCCAAACACCCCCAGGGATGCCACCTCGGCAGAAAAATGATGTAGTTCCATTAACATCTGACACGGATTTGCTGGCCCCAAACAGACGAGTGCGGTGTAAACACCGGGCGCTGGGCCCTCGCCCGGCCTCTGCATGATCCCAGTAATTAATTGTCCTCTGTTGGCCGGGCCACACAGGCCCCATGATGCAGTCTGAGGAGTTTCCAAATCAGGGCCCTGCCTCTGTGTATGGTGTTTACCAAACAGCAGATGTACTGGGGTGGCAGGAGGGAGCAGAAAGGGGGCGCATCCCATTTCTGGTACCAATATCAAGGTGGGGTCCTTCTTTGCCTTCCCCAACCCAGTGGCCATGGGCCTTCATTTCCCCTCTGTAAAATGGGGCAGCAGTGCCATTCCCCTGACATGGCTGAGCTTGAGCAAGTGCAATGGGGCCTTAGTGTTAGCCACCCCCACTCCGACCATTTTCTGGGGTTAACTTTGACTAGGAGAGGACACACTGGGTATCACACTGGTGACAGGAGACACCTCCACTCACTTTAAAAAGCACACAGGCCTCCTAAATATGGTTCCAGGGTTGTGTTTTTTGGGAAGTGCTACAGAGGCACATTTCTTTCTGTGCATCGTTCAATAACAATAGACCAATACTGTCTCTTTTATGTGTCACAGGAAACACTTTGACATAGAGTCTCCTATAACCCAGGGTGGCCTCAAACTCTCTATGTAGCTGAGGATGACCCGATCCTCCCGTCTCCATCTCCTGAGTGCTGGCACCTTCACACTGGTTTTCTGTGGTACTGGGGATTGAACCCGGGGTGTTGCACATGATAGACAAGCCCCCTCCCAACTGAGCCACAGGCACACCCAGGAACTCTCATGCAAACAGTCAAAGTCCCCTGGCAGTGGGACGGGCTCCAGGGTGCAGCTGTCCCTGGGAGGGAGGTCGGTATCTCCCTCCTCCTTTGGCAGTTGAGACCAGCACGCTTTTTTCCCTCTAGGGCCCTTCAGCATCTGCAAGCTCTGACCACTCGGGAGGAGCTCCCATGGGCTGTGACCTGGGGGGATAACCACGTTCTCCTTGGGCGCCACGGGGATTACATTGATGAACTACCTCGGCTCCGTGCCAGCTCCTGGAGGGGCCGGCCAGGGTCGCCTGGGTCCTTATCACTGGTCAGAAAGCCATTCGTTTCTCCCTTTGAGTTGGAGAGGCATAACTCGCTTTCTTGCTGTAAGCCCCCTGACTCAGCCTCCTACCCAATGCAGTTCCTGACTGAGTGCTGGCGCGCGTGCATCAGCGTGCGTCAACATGCGTCACCTACCTCCATGTGTCAGCCCTGTATCACAGGGGGACTTGGGCTCCCAGTGGGTGGCTTGTTCCTGCCATGGAGTGTTATCACTGCCTGGGTTAGGGGTGTCTAGGGTAGAGACCTGCTGGGGAAGGTGGGTAGCTCTTGCTCAGAGGGAGCAGCTAGGGCTGGGGGTACGTGCAGGTGGCAAATCTGGGGTTATTCTCTCGTAGTTTGACTCCGGGGTTGTTTATTTTTCCTAAACTCTGTATCATTTCCTTGTTTCATGGCTTTGTGTGATGACAGGACCCATCAAATCCTTTGCCCTTTCCTTGGGTTAACAGACTGCAGATCTGTGAGACAGTTCTGCCCAGGCCCTGCTGGTTCGGAAGGGAGGGTCCCTCCCTGTGCACCTCCCAGAGACCACCCCCCCCCCAGCAAGGGTCTGACCGGCCTGTGTCTCAGTGTCTTGTCACCTCATGTTCATTTTGAAACATCGTCTCTTCTGGTTGCCTTCCAGCTCAATCTGTCAATAGGATCTTGACATTGTGTGGCCTCCAACCCCACTCTCTCAAGTCCCACAGCCAAGCAGGGAGTAGTATCCTTCAGGCGGTCAAGCAAGCCTCCCCATGGCCAAATTAGCCCCAGAAGACAGTCTGTAGACCCTGGATCCGATGGCTGGGGCCATGGTGGGAGTCTGGGCTACTAGTTTATGGAGGTGTGAGTCATCAGAATAGGGCAGAGTGGGTTTTAGAAGAAGAATTACCTGAGTGGGTCTTACAAAGAGAGAGGGCCTGACACAGGGAGGGAGGAGGTTCCAAGCAAGACACTGCAGTATACAGACAGGAGAAGTGAGGAGATGGAGAGGCAGGGTCAGGTATCTCAGCCAAAATGAATAACACCGGGAGTTTGGGTAGGCTCTGGGGCCCGGGAGGGCTAGGCTGTGCTTGAGTCAGGCCAGCCAGATTGAGACAGACAGCATCCGGGTGGCCCTGCTGGGGTCTGGGGTTATCACCGTTTCCTCCTGTGCGGGCTGGGTGATTCATGGTCTTTGGGCGCTGGACAGGTGGTCAGGGGCCTGGCTGGGAGGCAGGTCAAACTATTTGCACCTCTGGTGGGCAAACCAGGGCCTCCCAGAAGCCCAGAAGGCAGAGGCCAGTCTGGAATTGCCAGAGCACCTATGCACACAGGTAGCCTCTGGTCTCCTGTCACTGGAAAAGTCAGGCCAAGGTGTCACTCAAAAACTGCCTGGATGTTCTGCCTCACCCTGAACTTGGCTGGGCTCAGTGAGACAGAAGCCACCTTTCTGAGCAGCCCAAGGTGGGACAGGCAAACCAGTGTCACAGGGAGTTCTGATCCTGTCAGCTTCTGTCCCTGGCTCCTACCCCTTTGTTCACACAGGGATCCCCAGAGACACGAGTCTACCCATTGTCCATCCTGTCTAAAAGCAGCCATGCCTGGGGTCTGTGAGAAAGTTCTGTTTCCTCTGGATGGGGAAGCTCATGGGAGCTCAGGTGCTAGGAGCATGAGCCAGGCATGGTGAAACACGTGTCCCTCTGAGGAAGATGTGCCTCTGGAAGCAGAAGTGTGAATGGATACCAAGATCTGAGGATGGGGAAGGAGCGAGGTATCCATCGGGAAGGCCAGGCCACGGAGAGGTCAGGATGGATCTGAGCTGTTCTCCTAGCTACCTGAGGACTCAGAAGAGATGCTGAGCTAAGACAAGTGGGAGAGCGGACTCCATCCTTCACTACAGCCGTCAGTGCTGGTCCAAGGGTGGAGAGTCAAACCAGTGCAGTCAGTCCCAAGGGAGTACCTAGCGGGACTGAGTGTGGATGTTGAAATTTAACTTAACTTTAGTTTCTATGCTTGAAACGGCAGAATAAAATCCAGCCAATTAGAAAATACAAAAACAGTTGGGAAAAGTCTGTGGAAACCCAAAATTGGTATTTTAAGATGAATAGCCATCAATATACCACTCCCTAGAAAAGACAAAACAAAACAACAACAAAACCCAAAACAACGACAACTGTCACAAGCAGAGGATTGGCTGGGAGGGTTGTAGATCCAGCAGGGTTAAAAATAGCAAGAGGGCTGGAAAGATGGCGCAGTGGTTGAGAGCACTTACTGCTCTTGCAGAGGACCTACGTTCAGCCCCCAGCACCCATGTCAGGTGGCAAAAAGCTGCCTGTGACTCAAGCTCTAGGGGGGATCTGATGCTCTCTTCTGGTCTCCATGGTTCCCTGTACACATGCATGCACGTGTACACACATGTATGTACACACACATGCATGTGCACACAAATAAATAAAAATTAAATAAGTTCTTAAATAATGAAAATAGCAACACGCCCATGGCTGGGAAAGGTTTAGCAGGCAGGAGCACTTACTGTGCAAGAGTGAAGACCTAAGTTTAAACCCTCAGCATCCACATTAAAATCTGGGGCTCACCAGCTGCCAACTTAGGTGTAACTGAGAGACTCTGTGGTAAACAGTGATAGAGCAGGACACGTACATGATGTTGCCTCCACACACAATGGGTGGATGGACCTGAACATGTATGTGCATATACCCCACACATGGGCTCACAGACACATGAATAAAATTTTAAAAATTAAAAACCAAGAAAATAGTAACAGCGAAATCCACTGAGTTTGACCATTTGTCAACTTAGAAGACATGGTAAGTTCTTTGAAAAATACAGTTGATAAAAACAAAAACAAACAAACAAAAAAACACACCAAAACAAAACAAAACCAAACCCCCAAACCAAAAAACCCACAAACAAACAAAAAGGACCCAAACAAAAACAACCCAGAAGATTTAGTCAGCTCGCTGCACACATTTGAGCTTATAATTAAAAGATCGTCTAACAAAGAAAGGCCTGGGCTCAGATGATGTCATTGGTGAATTCCAGTGAACATTTTATTTTGATATATTACGTAATCTTTTCTGAAAATAGAGGATTAGGCAACACGTTCTCACTACATTTTATGTGGCCGGAGTTATTCCATTGTCAAACGTAGCCTTAGGTTGGCGAGGGCATTTGCTGCCAAGCCTGACAGCCTGATTATAACCCCAGGGCCCACGCGTTGTCATAGGTTGGCTTCTGACCTCCACATATATGTCAATGGTGCATGTTCCTCTCTCTCTCTCTCCTCAGAACATAAATTGAATGTAAAAAAAAAATCTCTTTGTATACAGACAGACTCTCATAAAACATTAGAAAATAAACAGGGTGTAAAAAGTGTCTTGGTTAGGATTTTACTGCTGTGCACAGACACTGTGACCAAGGCAACTCTTATAAAGGACAACATTTAATTGGGGCTGGCTTACAGGTTCAGAGGTTCAGTCCAGTATCATCAAAGTGGGAGCATGGCAGCATCCAGGCAGGCATGGTGCAGGAGGAGCTGAGAGTTCTACATCTTCATCTGAAGGCTGTTAGCAGAATACTGGCTCCCAGGCAGCTAGGATGAGGGACTTAAAGCCCACACCCACAGTGACACACCTACTCCTACAAGACCACACCTCTAGGGCCAAGTGTATACAAACCACCACATTCCACTCTCTGGCCCTCATAGGCTTGTTCATAATGGAAAAATACATTTAGTCCAACTTCCAAAGATCCCCATAGTTTATAGCAGTCTCAACAATATTAGAAGTCTAACATTCAAAGTCTCTTCTGAGATTCATCCAATCACTTAACTGTAATCNNCAAAGCAAGGCAGGAAACCAGCTGGGAAAACTCCAAACTCTGCATCTCCATGTCTGATGTCAATACAGTCTTCAGATCCACAACTCCTTTTTCATCTTTGTTGACTGCAACAAACTTCTTTCTCCTGGGTTGGTTCCACTCCCTGTTAGCAGCTTTCCTGAGCCTGTATCCCACAGCTCTAGCATCTCAAACATCTTGGAGTCTCCAAGGCAACTTCGATGTTACAGCTTCTTGTTCCAATGTCCGGGATCCACATATGCTCTTCTGGGCTCCTCCAAAGGACTTGGTTCACATCTACCCTCTATAGAACTCCAGGCTCTGATTGACTCCAAGGCTGCTGGTGTTCTTGGTGATCATCCCATGGGACTAGCATCTCTAATTTTCTGGAGTCTTCTACTGCAACTAGGCTTCACCAATAGCCTCTCATAGACTCTCTTCATGGTGCCAAGCCTCAGTTTCTTTGCATGACCCCTTCGGTCCTAGGCTGTCAACTGCAACTTAGACTGCACCTTCACCAATGACCTTCCCTGCCCGTTCACAGTTCCAAGCCTAATCTGCTCTCCATGACCCCTTGACCCCTTCATATCTTCAAAACCAGTACCACCTGGGTGACTCTTACACATTACCAAGTCCAGCTGCAGCATGAGGTACAACCTTGGCTATCTCCGGAACACAGCTTCTTTGTGCTCTCAGAAAACACTTCCCAGATTTTACCTTAGTGATGCTGGTCTCTTCTTAGTCACTGCTAATTTCTTAGCTCCAGCTAACCAGCATCAATTGTCCCAATAGTCCCTTCTACTCTTGACTCTAAAGCTAGAGTCACATGGCCGAAGCTGCTGGGTTCTGCTGCTTGCTGGAGCTGGAACATGGCCCCCTTGTTCTATTACATTACCACCAGCTTTCTGTTTTCCAACTCCTTCACTGCTTAAGCGAAGCTGTAATCTTAGTTTTTTTTCAAATCCTATTTTAAATGATAGTTCTTAAATGCTTTAACCTCTGCTGCCCACCATTCACCAGAGGTAGTGAAAAAGAAAGGATACAGGGAAGTGGACCTGTTTAGAAATGGTTTTTATTGTAACTTCCATTTGTGCTGTCTGGAAATTGGCAGTTCAGTTCACAGTTTAACAGCAGTAACTCGATAGACTCACAAACACTTCATGGATGGATACACCAGCAGTTCAGTTCAGTGGAGTTGGGATAGCAAACACAGATCAGCAGTGGTGGCATAGCCTAGCAGAGACAGGCAGGCCTCAGCCTTGGCTCAAGTCAGCAGGAGCACCAGGAGGAACGCCAGGAGAAGTGGCCGTGCCTCTCTTAGGGAAGTGAAGATCAGCAAAGATGTGAGACCCACAAGCACTGCACGGCTAGTTCTACAAGCAAATCTGGCTCAGCTTCCTTCATTGTCCATTGAGTCCTTTTATATTCTCTCCAAACATCAAGTGTCCCATGGGTCTTGCCTTAGCATATCTGTCTCAGCCGACATTGCTCTGCCAATCAGCCTAGGTCTGAACAAGTGAGAAACTACAGCACACCACCAGAAGTTTCCTGGTGCATCTCTCTCTATGGAGTCCTGACAAATGCAGCTCAACTGAGCAACGTTAGGCGGACCAATACATGGGTGTCATTTGCAAAGAATCCTTCATCACCGGTCCTTTCACATGCTTGCTTTAGCAGAACCTCCTTTCACCTGTGTCTACTTCAGCCTCTCACATGTTTGCCCCAGAAAAACACCATCCAACACAACTGACGTTCCAAAGAACCCTTAAGTTTCCACTTCACTTGGCTGACCTGGAACTTGCTCTGTAGACTGACCTTGAACTCTGAGATCTGCAAGGCTCTGTCTCCTGAATGCTGGGGCCAAAGGTGTGTACTACCACATCTGGACTTATGCTTTACACTGCTTGGAACTTGCTCTATACCAGGCTGGCCTTGAACTCAGAGATATGCTTCTTCTGTCTCTTGGATTAAAGGTATGTATCACACCATGCTTGGACCTAAGTTTAGCTGGGTGGGATCTTGCCCCAAAGTTACCTTGCCCTTAATATGTTTATCTCCTTGAACCTAGGATTCAGCTCCATTTTACTTCCTGGTGCCCCTTTATTACTTGAACTATATATTTTGTATTCTTCCTTTCTCATCTTGCTCATTTTTATTAAAACTGTCTTCATAAGAGTGAACATTAGCAACCACTCAACAGAATTTATACCAGGCTGTTTTGAGACTTCTTTTTCAAAGCAATTAATCTAAATCTCTTCACCTTAGCCTAAGGTAGATTCTTCAAACACTGGCAAAAAGCAGCCATGTTCTTCACCAAAATATCACAAAACAATCTCTAGGCCATATACTAACATTCCTCCCCATTGAAACCTCTTGGCCAGCAGGTCTGCACAGTTCAAATCACCCTCAAAACCACCATCTTTCATATTCCCACTAGGATGGCCCATTAAACCCCACTTAAAGCATTTCATGGCTTTCCAAATTCAAAGCCCCCAAATCCACACTCTTCCAAACAAAACCATGGTCAGGCCTATCACAGCAATACTCCACTCCTGGTACCAACTTCTGTCTTAGAGTTTTACTGCTGTGAACAGACACCATAACCAAGGCAACTCTTATAAAGGACAACATTTAATTAGAGCTGGCTTACAGGTTCAGAAGTTCAGTCTATTATCATCAAGGTGGGAACATGGCAGGGTCCAGGCAGACATGGGGCTGGAGGAGCTGAGAGTTCTACATCTTCATCCAAAGACAGACAGGAGAAGATTGGCTTCTAGGTAGCTTGGATGAGGGTCTTAAAGTCCAAGTCCAAAGTGCCACACTTCCTCCAATAAGGCCACACCTATTCCAACAAGGCCACACCCATACCAACAAGGCCACACCTCCAGGACCAAGCATATTCAAACCACCACAGTAACCATGTTATGTTTCAGGAAAGCTAATCTCTAGAAGGCAAAGCTGACCTAAGCATCAAGTCAGTTCAGTTCTCCATATTGGGAGAAAAAAGAAGAAAAACATATGATAAAAATGGCTTGATTAGTTATATCCATGCAGCACAGTGGTTTTGCAGAGCGTAAGGATAGAAGAGGTGTTCTTGCCTTGATGTAGGGTATCTATGCACACTGCTTCACAGTAAGGAAGCTAAATCTTTCCCACTAAGAGCAGATTTGAGGTAAGAATGTCCACACACTGAACAAAAACAAAGCATAAATTAAAGACTAGCAAACCAGGCGTCACCAGAATGAATAGAAAATCCTTTTGTCAAACCATAATAAGATAGTTCCAAAGCAAATCCATGAAAGGCATAAACCCAGAGTCTGAGGAGACCAGAAAAGTCTCATACAGGACAACATGAAAAAAATCAACCCTAGCAAGGAATACCATAGGAGGCTCTGGAGAACTAAAGATAAAGGCATTTAAAGCATCAGATTTCAATCGGCTGTGCCAGCAAGGAAGGGTGAGTTCTAATGACGGTAGATTCTTGTCGGACACCACAGCCTTCAGGCGGAAGCAGTCCAACCATTTCAAGTCTTGCTGGGGAATAAAGCACTGACTGTGTGCAGTGAAACTATGCTATGACTGAAGCGAGAATGAAGATACAGTTGGTGTAATGACACAGTCCAAGCATCCGTCCTCTGGGAAGACATAACAAACCTAAGGGGTTATGCACTAAGCTATATAGCTTCAAAGCATGCAAGGAAAACTCTGATAAAGCAGAAAGAATAGACAAATTCACAAGTGTTGGGGACCTTGGCACTGGACTCCCAGCAATGGATGGAACACAGACCACCCTGTCAAATAACCACAGAACGTACCCCCCCTTAAACAGCCACACAACATTAAACAAGATCAACTACATTGTGGGTCATAAAACATACCTTAACAAGGTAGAATGGAAACCATGCTTGGAGTGTTCTTTGACTAAACTGACTCAATTAAGAAATCACCAGGCAGAGTCAAAAGACAATTTCCAAATGTATGGAAAGTAACACTTTTGTGAAAAGAAACAAACTCACAATGAAGATTCAATAATAGTAGGGCATGCCTTTGATCCTGGCAATCAGGAGGCAGAGGCAGAGGCAGAGGCAGAGGCAGAGGCAGAGGCAGAGGCAGAGGCAGAGGCAGAGGCAGAGGCAGAGGCAGAGGCAG
>NC_034605.1:51621904-51656880 GCF_900095145.1 Mus pahari | reverse complement strand
CAGAGGCAGAGGCAGAGGCAGAGGCAGAGGCAGAGGCAGAGGCAGAGGCAGAGGCAGAGGCAGAGGCAGAGGCGAGATCTCTGTACACTCAAGTCAACTTGGTCTACATAGAGAGCTCCATGACAGCCAGGATTACATACTGAAATCTCATCCTTAAAATAAGTAAATAAATGAATAAATAAACAAATAAANAAATAGAAAGAAAAGAGAAAGAAAATTCAATAAATAAAAATAAGTAAAAATAAAAATCGGGCTGGTGTGACTGCTCTTCTGAAGTTCCTGAATTAAAATCCCAGCAACCACACGGTGGCTAACAACCACCAGTAATCAGATCTGACACCCTCTTCTGGTGTGTCTGAAGACAGCTACAGTGTACTTATATATAATAATAAATAAATCTTTGGGCCAGAGCNAGCAGGGACTGAGCGAGCAGAGTTGACCAGAGCAAGTGGGGCTGACCAGAGTGAGCAAAGGTCCTAAAAATTCAATTTCCAACAACCACATGAAGGTTCCATACAGCTACAGTGTACTCACATACATAAAATAAATAAATCTTTAAAAAATAAATAAAAAGCATATTCAAACATCTGAGATTTAGTTAAAAGCATACTAAAGAAATTTGTAGTATTTGACACTTGTATTAATTCTTTTTGATGGTGGTACATTTTATAACTAGAGCCGTGCACATTCTCAGTGGTCACTGGACCACTGGACTGAAAGTCCTATAGTAGATATGGGAAAAGGCTCTCAAATTCATTATACAAGCTCATGATGGAGAGAATGATAGAACCCTCCATCCCAATCTATTCTCACTGGAAAAATTCCAGCAGACAATGAATGAGGAATTAGCATTATTGTTTAAAAGCCAGTCAACACAATCCTTTGTTTTGATCAGTTGATAGAGAAAATTTCTATGAGTCTATCAACTAGTGATAAAAGACTTTTGATGAAATTTGACAACCATTCATGGATAAGAAAATCCATAAATTAGGAGCAGAGAGAACAACACCTTCGACTGACTAAAAGTTATATACAGAAAACCTATAGTTACTGCCATCCTTGGTGGTGAAAGACTAGACTCTTACACACGCACACACACACACACACACACACACGCACACACACACACGCGCGCGCACACACACACGTTACAAAGGAAGAAATTAAAACTGTCCCTGTTTATACAGATGACATAAATGTATAGAAAACCTAAAGGAAACCAACAAAACAAATCTCAAAGCAAAGTTGAAGGCTAAAAGATCAATCCAGAGGGGCTGGAGAGATGGCTCAGTGGTTAAGAGCACTGGCTATTCTTCCTAAAGGACCCAGGTTCAAATCCCAACATGTACATGGTAGCTCACAATTGTCTGTCATTCCAGTTCCAGGGGATCTGACACCCTCACTCAGACATACATGGAGGCAGAACACCAATGCAAATAAAATGAAATAGCCCAGAGTGGTGGCACATGCCTTTAATTCCAGCATTTGGGAGGCAGAGGCAGGGGAATTTCTGAGTTTGAGGCCAGCCTGGTCTACAGAGTAAGTTCCAGGACAGCCAGGACTATACAGAGAAACCCTGTCTTGAAAAACCAATAATAATAATAATATAATAAATAAAATATTCAACACAGAAAAGTTGATCCTCCCCCTGCCCCCATATATCAACAATGAATGCTTGACAATTGAGACTGAACCAACAGAACTGTTCACACCTCAATAGAAGGAAGTAGGAACATACAGGTTCCAGTGTGAGGAAGATGGGTTGAAAACAGTCACAGAAAGTAGATGAAACAAATCAAAGATGGCCTGACTAAATGGAGAGGCATCCCATGTTCATGGAGTGAAGATCCTGTGATAGCAACTTGATATATAGGCATGATGTAAATTCTATTTAAATCTCAACGCTAGACACAGTCAAGCACCTTATAAAATTTATAAACAGAAGCATGGGACATCGAGCATCGATATGGGTGGAACTGTGCAAAGGCACATGCTGATTTCTTAACTCAAACTGTGATCTTACTTAAAGAGAGTCTTACAGAAGCAGAAGGCTAAAGTGAGGTTATTAGGGTATTAAGGTAGGTCCCAACACATCCCAGTGATGCCATTCTAAAAAGGAGAAGCTTGGCCATGCACATGTTCACACACAAGAACACACATACAAACACATGCACATGCACACGCATGCACACACACACACAAGCACACACATACATGCACACATGCACACACATACACACACACACAGAAAATTCCAGGCAAGCCTGGGAAAGGCCTTCTGCACGTGCCATGGGGACATGCCTGGAGTGGCCCTTCCTTCACTGCCATCAGAAGGAGCTCGCCCTTCTAGCAGGAAACATAATTGTGAATATTAAGCTTCTAGAAGTATGAATACATGCATGTTTCTTAAGCCAGCTGTGTTGTGGCGCTGGGCTATGGCAGTGCCTGCAAAGAAGACCATTAGCCAAAGCGATTTTGGACGAGATGGCTAGAGTAAGGGCCGCTACCTGTGATCAAGAATTTCTACGGAGGTTGAGATTTGTGGTCTGAGCGTTCCCGCCCGCGGAAACACTCCGGTCTGGGTTCGTACTGAAGGGCGGGAATATCCTAAAAGGGAATAGGCTGCGAAAGGAAAATGGATGCCCTGACATGACTCTGATCAAGGCTCGATTTTTAATAACCGGACTCTGCTTAAGTACATGGAAAGATTCCCAGCCCGCCCTTGAGTCTCTTTGAAGTTGGTGGCGGCGTCCAAGGGATAGTAGGCAGTCCGAACGATCGTAGGAGGTCCGAGGACGCTGCATTCTGGGAGATCTGGGGAGGTCCTCTCCGTAGCAATTCTCTGGTGGCCCTATGCGCCTGTGAGGGGCTGGTGTTTTGAGGGAGAGTGATTAGTGGAGGTGGGAGACCCCAACAGTGGTCAGTGAAACAGAGGACCCAGAACAAGACAGAGGACCCAGAAAGAGACCCACACAAGCACACGAGGCTGGCTTTTGACAGAAATGCAGAAATAATTCCAGGGAGGAAGGATATCTTCTTCAACAAATGGCGATACTCAGGGTGACACAAAGAGCCGGAATAGTTCTTACATTAAAAAAAGAATTTTTTAAAAAAATTTCATCTATGTGTTTATTGGTGTGAACATGAACTTATGTGTTTAGGTGACTGAGAAACCAGAAGAGGGTATCAGATCCCTTGGAGCTGAGGTTCCAGGCAGTTGTGAGCCACACAACATGAATGCTGGGAACAGAGTTCAGGTCCTCTTCGAGAGAAGCACTAACCACTGAGCAGTCTCTTCAGACCCCCTAACTCTCACATCTTATTAAAAACTGAGTCTGAGGGGGATCTCAGAGAAGTGGAGGGAAGGAAAACTGTGGTCGAGATGTAATATATGAGAGAAAAATAAATAAAAATAAAAATAACTTAAGTCTAGGTTGCTAAGATGGCTCAGTGAGAAAAAGGCAGATGCCTGAACACCCAGGTTTAATCCCCGGAACCCACCTGGGAGAAGGAGAAAACTGACCCCTTCCTGCAATGACCTTGGACCTCCACATGGACCACGGTGTGCAAGCACATGCATGCACACAAAGAAATAAACAGGCAAAAAATGAACTCCAAACAGATCACAGGTTTAAGTAAATGTGAATTGTAAAACTGTGCAGCTTCTGGGCCCAGCGAGTACAAGGCTTTTTTGGTTTTTGGTTCCCAGTTCAAACAAAACAAACACTCCTATCTGAATTTTAGAAAAAAAGAAAGAAAGGAGTTTTTAGACTTAACAACGGAACAACCCACCAGACGGAAACTGATGAGAATGAAGTGTCTTTGCTCGGCCAGGAAAGATAATGTTAAAAGGATGCAAGACCAAGGGACCGCTCACAGACTCAGAGCTCTGGAGATCTAGAACATGGATAGGTCTTTTCAAAACGAGCTGTAAAAACAAGGCGTCCCATTGTGACACTGGCTCAGGGCATGCACGGGACTTCTGTTGGAGACAGAAGCCAACATCCTCTAAATGCTAGTGAGCACCTACCACTGAGCTACACTCCCAGCCCCAGAGGCATCTTCCTGAAGATGTTAAACAGTTGATACATGCTTATGGAGTAAGTGACCTGGCACCGCCAGCCATCAGAGAACACAGGGGGAGCCACTATGTGTATCTCTCCACACCTGTCGCAGTGGCCTGCCGGAAAAGTAGGGTTCACTGAAAGCTGTAATGAACTGGAAACTGTGCCACTCGGGGACTTCCTGCTGGGCGGCGGGGATGGGAAATGGTATGGGCACTCCAGGAAGCCCCTCAGTTCTTTAAAGCAGAAGTATGAAGTTCTTAGAAGATGTACAGGTTGCATTCTTAGGGCATTGACCAGAGTAATAATGAATGTTATTGTCACTGGAATATTTATATCCGTTTTCCATGTAACAAAGTCTGGAAATGGGCTGGATAATCCAGAGGAATGAACAAGGACGTAAGTGGTGGTGTATCCCCAGCTTGGATAGTCCGGACAATGGGAGGAGTTAGGGCCAGATGATGGCTCAGTCAGGAAGAGCGCTCAGCATGCAAACAAGGGATCCTGAGTTTGAATCCCCAACACCCATGTAAACAGTTAAGCATGCCGGTAACTGCAGCATTGGGAGGTAGAGTCAGGACGATCCTGAGGGTGCACTGGCCAGCCAGCCAGTGAGAAGATCAGTCTCAAGGAGAGTGACATTCTTCTTTGGCTTCTGCATGTGCACACTTGAAAAGATACACACATGTATCATTCATAGACACACCATGCACACATATACACATACCATACACACACACCACATACCCATAACACACCACACACACATATAAACACACACATACTACATACACACACATGCACACATACCACACCACTTACACACACATACACACACAGAAACACATGCATATTCACTCACACACAAACATATCACATACATACACATACACACATACCACACACACATATATAAACACACACACTACATATACACACATGCACACATACCACACCCCACACAGAGAAACACACACATAGAAACACATACATATTCACTCACACACAAACATACCACATACATACACACATACCACACACCACACACACATATAAATACACACACATACACACACACACACACACAGAGGGGGGGGACATTTGGCTTGCACATCCTACCTCTGGGCTAGGTCCTCAGCTCTTACACGTTTATTTGGTGATGGGTCTGACTAAGTCGATCAGACTGGCCTTTCCTTTGTTCTGCAGCTCAGGTAAGTTTTGAACATGTAATTCTCCTGCCTCAGCTTTCTAAGTAGTTGGGATTGTAGGCCTGTACTACCAGGTCAGGCTAGGAGTTAGTACTGATTGATGTTCGAGAAATATATGTGACTCAGGGGATCTATTTTGAGCCATAAAAGCCAGTTTCAACAGGATATGTCTGGCATGATTCTTTTTCTAGAACATTCATTAAATAACATAATTATAGAGATGGAGGCAGATTAGAGGTTGTTGGGGGTCAGGGATGGAGTTAGTTGAGGGAGTAAAGGGACAGTCTTTATAAGACAGTGTGGATAGAGAGTTGATTCTAGGGAAAGTCACTTTATGCAAGATAAAAAATACAGCGCCCCAGAGTGTGTGTACGTGCAAACATGGACGGGTGTTCACGTTTAACATTAACTAAGATATCCTCTTTTTAATACCCTGTTCTTGTTCTGATTCCCTTCCCAGTGTGGGAAAAAGGTACGCGTAGGATTTCCTCTGTACACTTTTTCTGAAAATTATTTACAATCGGTATTCAAATAAAAAACGTAAAAAAACTACATTGCAGCCAAAAAAAGAAATCTAACTTGGATGTATAAAACCAAAATTGACAACAAACTCATACAGATTAACAGTAAGATGAACAACACAGTAAAGTAACAACACTGCAGGGAAAGATGCTTTAATAAAATATGCAAATAAAAATTAGCATACGGAAAAGTTCTTTACAGTCATTCCTCAGGGATATGCAAATGACCCGCTCTGCTAAGCTTCCATCCATTAGGCACGCATTAGAGTGATCAACCCAGAAATTACTCTTGGGCAGTTCAGGTGGGGGAGGAAGCAGGCTCACTGTGTGAGACATTGTGCTGATTAAGTTAAACACATGGAAGGGCCATCCAAGCTTGGGGAAGGGGTGGGACATCTTTCCCAGAGAAGTGAGGGACTACAGCCTAGAGTTTATGACTTAGGTGGAGAAGCCCAAGCACCTAAGTAGGGTAGATGAGTGGGCAAGAAATCCATCTGTCTGTGTGCAATGGGTCTGCTGTGTTAGGAAAGCAGCTGATGGCTTCCCTCAAAAAAGCCAGACACAACAGCTGTGTGGGTTTGAGGCTGGGACCAGGTAACACAGGCCCTGAGCAACACAGGAGAGGTGAACCCTGCAGCACAGGCTTAAGGAAAGTTCTTGAAAGGGCTCCCCACCTTCACAGAGGTGGTGGCCCAAACCAAGTCTTCAGAGTCAATCCCACAGCGCCTAATTCACACCTCAATTGTTTTGGCAAGGCTGGGGATGGATCTTAGGACTTAGCCTGTGCGTAGAAAAGCACTCGACCCTTGAACTATGGTTCACTTAGCCCAAGGAAGTTGATTTTTTTTTTTAAACACTTCTGCCCATGTCCCATGTCCAACAGGGAAGGACCATGGTCTGTGCCAGCCAAAAGCTGACATGAAAGCCTTGCGTCTCTTCTTTCCCATGGGCAGACTACATACAACTATCTATTACTCCCTGGCCCACACACCAGCATCTTCCTGAGGCTTGATCTTCAAGGTCCTCCCGTCCACCTTGGTCAGCTGGGTCCTTCCTGCCCTGATTTTGTGTGGCAAGATTGCCCTCCTCCAAGAAGCCTTTCAGGGTTCTCCAGGCTGAGCCGTTGGTGTCTCGGGGTTGAGCTGTAGTTTGGTTGGTTGATTTTCCTAGAAAGCCATGTTCTGTTCCGGATTCCATTGGGGTTTCCTCTGAGACAGGAACCTCTATCTCCTGGGGTTCCCATTCCCTGGTGCTGGGCAGGAGGTCTGCATCCAATCTCAGAGGCCTACCTGTGTTTGGAAATCCAAGCCCGAGAGGTGGGGCGGGCCCTACAGTTGGGGGAGGGTTCTGAGCTGATTCGTTAAAAGGTTTTATGAAAGCACGCTAAATAGACCGTGCAATTGCGAGAATAAGTTCTTCTCTGGTGGAAATTACTCAGCCATTTGGTTCTTATTTTGGCGAACGTGGTTCGGCCCTTTTGAACGCACTTGATACGCCTCGGCTGCCAGAGCAACAGGAAGATATGCTTTGAATTCCCTGTAAACCCCGTGTAAACACCAGGCTTACGGGTAATTGCAACAGAACCCGGCTCCGCCCCGCAGCCTCTGCACGCCACCCCTCCCGACTACTGCCAAGGCCTGCAGCCCGCGGCTCCGCCCCTGGACTTCAAGGTCTAACACATGCCCAGACAGAGGCTGGGCTCCCAGAAGGGCTTCCTCCTGGCAACGGGGAGCTGGTAGCGTCTTAGCCTCAGGCTTTTGCCTCCTGCCAGCCGGCTGGCCTTGGTGCTCTTCACAGTCACTACATCTCTGGACTCCTGCCCTGACTTCAGTAGAGAGGCTGTGGCCTCTGGACCGCTCTGCTCTGCCCACTTCCCCCAGGCCTGTGGATCATCCCTCAAGGGCCAAGCTGGAGCGCAGCATAGATCTGGGGCTGAGCAGCGCTGGTACCAGCAGCAGTGTGAGAGAGGACTGTAGTTTGGGTCCCGGGCTCCCGCTTAAATGCTGGGTGGATGTAGCAGCCCACCCACAAGCCCAGCGCTCAGGAGGAAGAGACAGGAGTTCTCAGAAGAGACTAGGCTAGCTAAACTGGCCAAATTCTCAAGCTCGGGGTTCAAGTGAGAGAACCTGCCTTAATATGTAAGGTGGGGGCGGGGCAATTGAGTAAGGCATCCGATGACAGCCTCTGGACTACACACATACACACACAGGAACCCACACATGCTCATGCATCCACACACCTGAACTCACACATGCTCATGCCTCCAGACACATGAGTACACACATGCTCATTCATCAACACACATGAGTACACACATGCTCATGCATCCACACACATGAGCACACACATGGTCATGCATCCACAGACATGAACCCACACATGGTCATGCATCCACAGACATGAACCCACACATGAATATGTATCCACACACATGAACCCACACATGCTCATGCCTCCACACACATGAATCCACACATGCTCATGCCTCCACACACATGAACCCACACATGCTCATGCCTCCACACGCATGAACCCACACATGCTCATGCACACCCCCCCACACAAAGAGTGACAGAGAGAGAGATAAAGACAAGATGATTGTTCCAGAACTCCCTCCTTTCTGACAGGATTGATGCTCTTCTTACAGACTCAGATCACTGACTTGTCTGCCTTCTAAGTCATTTGAGACTCTAGTGTTTTCCCCTCTGGAGGATAAAGCCTTGGGAGCAGATACCAAGCCTTGCAGGCCCAGGTGCTGCTGTACCTTCATCCTTACCTCCCAGCCTCCAGAACCATGAGAAACCAATCTCTGATCTTTTTTTTTTTTTTTTTTTTTTTTTTTTTTTTTTTTTTNTTTTTTTGGTTTTTTTCGAGACAGGGTTTCTCTGTATAGCCCTGGCTGTCCTGGAACTCACTTTGTAGACCAGGCTGGACTTGAACTCAGAAATCCGCCTGCCTCTGCCTCCCGAGTGCTGGGATTAAAGGCGTGCGCCACACGCCCGGCCCAATCTCTGATCTTAATAACTGGTCCAGCCTCTGGCATTTTGTTTAGCAACTTAGTGAATTAAGCCCCAGATCTTACTGATGGGCGTGCTGTGGTGTGCAGCAGCACCACCCGAGACTGTGGGGCTCCTCCCATCCTGCACTTGGTTTCTTCAAGTCCCTTGGGGACCACGGTCACCTCAGAATCTATTTCTCCCCATGTCTTTGTGGCAAGTAAATGAATCAACCCAGAAAGGGGCTCTGCATACTGTAAGGAACTGCATAGTGCATACAATAGTTAGGACAGTGAAAACAGCTGGATACGTCTGGATCATCTAGAGGCTTCTTTGCACACACATCTGGCTGGGGTGGGATGACTCTGTATGACTTGGGCTCTGTGGTGGCATGGGTGACCTTCTTTAGGTCAAGGCTCTTATGAGGAAGTTCCAGGCTCTGTGGAAGAACTTCCAGAGAGCCTAGGCAAGGTTAGTAGTGTTGTAGGCAGAAAGGTTGTCCTGGAACCACTACCCCCAAACTCTTGTTGATCAGACTTCACAAGCCCGGACACATTCCAGGGGAGGCATGTGGACCCCACTTCTCTACTTCTTGTTGGAAGACACATCAAAATTGCAGCCAAATGTCCTTCCCATCAGCCCAAATACCAAGAATACCGTGACCTTTCCCAGGGTCTGGCCTGGGCTTCGTCCTGGCCTGTGGCCCTGAACCCTGCTTGTGTATGAGTTAGATGCTGCTATCCCTGAGGTTCCTTTGAGGAAGCAGGCATATAGCGCGGGTAGCATTTGGGCCCTGTGACTCCTGGAGGTCCAGAAGACCTTGTCCTTTGACAACGACTGTACATTATATTCACATGACTTCATTCTTCCACGACTGCTCACTGCGTACCCGTCCTGGTGGCCAGGCTGGACGAGGCTTCTGTTTCCTGGAGCTCTTGGGAGACTTGAGAGAAAGCAACTGGGACCCGCCAGTTCCAGGGAGGGGGCATGGGAGTGGCAGGGGGAAGGGAGCCTCAGGCACCAGGTGGGGAGCAGGCTCAGACTTGCGGATGGCCCTTCCAGCAGACAGAAGTGACTAGAGAACACAAAAAGGTCCCCGGGGTACAAAGGTCCTAGGGTGCCACCAAGCTGGAAGGATCTGTGAGGCAAATCAATGAAGTCAAGAGAGGTGTGGGTAACCACATCGCTTGGGGCCATCCTGCAGGTTCTGTGGGTCCTGGGAGAAATGAGAGGGCTAATGGGGAGACCCACTTGAGGCCTCTTAAAACCTAGCCTGTGCCCTTTCCTTCTACCCCAGGGTGCACACTGAGATATATCAGGAGCCCTGGCCCCCACAGGGATATTTGTTCAGGCCAGTCAGTGCCAAGGCTGGCCTCAGATCCCCACCCCCACCCCCTCGTCCCACCTCTGCCTGGGTGCTGGTGGCTGTCAGGCAAGGCAGGCGGCAGATCAAACGCCCCCCCAGGGCCTGGCCTTGCCCATCAGGAAAACATCACGTGGCACTGGAATGAGGTGATTTCGAGCAGCCGATGTGAGGAAATGGGTATTTATGTAGCTGCGGGCATGGTTTTTATTTTCCCTAATTTTCAGATTACTTTCGATTAGGCCTCTTCGGAGTAGAAAAGGCTTGAAGTGAAATCGATCCTGCCTAAATCATTATGGCCAGCTCAGCCCCGGGCAGCCTCTGTAGACAATTACCCCAGACCCTGGGGTTAGGGGGCAGACTCCAGGCAGGGGACACTTCCCGGGGCTCACCCAGATCTGAGCTGGCCCAGGGCCTTTGTGCCTTGTGGCACACAACAGCCATTGATTCCCAGTCTCTGGCCAGAGGGGCGGGAGGGAGCTGAGCAAGGAGTAATTCCCATCACCATCTGGACTCTATCTCTGCTCCCACCCCTAAACCAGGACAGGGAGGGGGCTGGGAGGGGGAGAAGGGGAAAAAAATGCCCAGGCCAAATTCAAATGCTTTCATGAATTTTGCAGTAGAAATGTTTTGACGTGAATATTTTTGTCAGTCTCTAGAGTTTGCCAAAAGAAACTCAACTCCCCACCACAGCTCAAATGTAGTCTGCAGTTGGCTCTGTAGCCACTGCAGGACAGGCAGTGGGCCCCAGCACCTGCAAAGCTAGCTCACTGGGGTGGCATGTGGGAGGTTCAGGGATCCCAGTGATACACCGGAAAGACCCCATGAGACACTTTGCCTCCAGGGGGAGCCCTCAGACATCTGAGGGGTGGATCCATACAGGGGCAGCTGGGAAGCTGGAGGGGAAAGTGAACAACTTGAGAAATTCCTCTGACAGCAGGAATTTGCTTCTGGAAACTTGGACTAAAAAAACAAAACAAAACAAAAAAAACCTTCTTTTTCTCCTTCTTCTTCTTCTTCTTCTTCTTCTTCTTCTTCTTCTTCTTCTTCTTCTTCTTCTTCTTCTTCTTCTTCTTCTTCTTCTTCTTCTTCTTCTTCCTNCTTCTTCTTCTTCTTCTTCTTCTTCTTCTTCTTCTTCTTCTTCTTCTTCTTCTTCTTCTTCTTCTTCTTCTTCTTCTTCTTCTTCTTCTTCCTCCTCCTCCTCCTCCTCCTCCTCTTCCTTCTCCTCCTCCTCTTCCCTTCTTCCTCTTCCTCATCCTTTTCCTTCTCCTCCTCCTCCCCCTCCTCCTTCCTCCTCCTCTACCACCACCTCATCCTCATCCTCACAGGGTCTTATGTAGCTGAATCTTTCAGAGTCAGAATGACTTTGAACGTCTGATTCTCCTGCCTCCACCTGCTGAGCCCTCAGATCACAGCCATGCCTGATTTACTGTGTGCTGGGGACGGAACACATAGCTTCACCCATGTTAGGCAAGAACTCTACCAAACGAGTTACATTCCCAGCCTCTGTACGCCTTTCTTTGTAAAAACATAAATTTTTATTTATTCATTGAGAATTTCACACACACATACAGTGTATCTGAATTGTAACTGCCCTAACTAAATCTCCACCCTCCAACTTCCTTCTTTGTGTACTCTGCCTGTAACTATTTATTATTTCAATTATCATTGATGTTGGTATTACTTTTAGCTCACTGAATGACTTGTGCCATCCATATGCCCATGGGCACCTGGTCGCTCACTGGGGCATGGGAACCTACCAGTGGCCAAGTCCTTAGAGAGTCTCCTTCCTCAGCAACCATCAATGGCCAGCAGCTCCCCATGGAGGGAGGGAGCCTTGAGGACCCCTCCTACGCCATACTGAAATTTGTTTCTGGTTGATCTCACACCTTGAGGGGGTAACCCTTACTGCTGTGAGATCACATGAACACCAGCTGTGTCACTCACCCCTCCCCATCCTTCAGACCCTGCATTCTCTCCACCCCCTCTTCCTCAATGTTCCCTGGGGAGGTTGGTTGTTGCAGATGTCTCACTGCAGTCAAGCTCTCACCATCAGTTATTCTCAGCCCTTAACAGTCATGAGTTTACCCCTCCCTGCTGCAGCCACCAACTTCTCCAAGCAAAGCTGATGACAACATAGATCTGGCCGCTTGGCCAAAGGAACTGCACCCTTTGTCATTGTTTCCCAATGAGCCAAGAAGACTCCAAGTGTAACATTTCTTCTCTCTCTCAGCGGGATCTCAGGTGAGACCTTGTTACTATTCTCAGTGACAGACTAGGTGGGCAGAGATGATGTGCTCTTTCTGGATGTCGTGGTTGACTGTGATGAGGAAGCCTCTCCAAACTGGAGACACGGCGCAACTTGCAGTGGGTGCTTGTAATGACAGAGACCTCTACCGGCTACCCAAGACCCAAGAGAACAGAACGGTGGGCAAGTACTCTGGCCTGTGACTCACTGAGCCTTTGGGAGGCTTCTGTCAATCAGCTGCAGCTGACTGCTCAGAGCCTATGCTGTCCATAAAGGCTCTCCACTCAGAAACCGACTTTTCCTCTTGGGAAGGGCTAGGTAAAGTCTCAATCACCTGGTACTGAAACCAGTTCACTACAAGTCACCTGAACTCAACTGCCGTCATTCCCTTCCCCTATTTTTTTCAATTGTGACAGACTATGTACAACATAAATTTATTGTTTTTTTTTCTTTTTTTTTTTCTTGTTTTAGTTTATAGAGAGAGTTTTTCTGTGTAGCCCTGACTGTCTTAGAACTCACTCAGTAGACCAGGCTGACCTCAAACTGAGATATTTGTCTGCCTCTGCCTCTGCCTCTGCTTCCCGAGTGCTGGGATTAAAACCAGTTAAGAATACTAGCTGCTCTTCCAGAGGTTTTGAGTTCAATTCCCAGCAGCTATATGGTGCTCACAACCATCTATAAAGGGATCTGATGCCCTCTTCTGGCATGCAGATGTACATGCAGCAGAGCATTCATACATAAAATTAATAACAATAGTAATAATAATAATGATGATGATGATAAAGAATATCACAATGGTAGCCATGTGTAGTACATACCTTTAAAAATACCCATTTTATTGATTCTTTGTGAGTTTCACATCATATACCCCAATCCCACTCTCTTCCCCCAACCCCCACCACCACAAGAAAATAAACAACAACAACAAAAAATAAGCAAAACAAAACATAAAAAAAAATCTTGTAGAGGAAGCTGTGGTGTGTCCCAGTGTGTTACACAGTACACCTTTAGTCCACACATCTTCACTTGCAAATATTCATTGCAATGAGTCATGGTCTGGTTTGGGATCTCTGGTTCCTGCTACACCATCAATACTGAATCCTCGCCAGGACTTCTTTCAGCTATCCTCTTGTGGATATCCTGTGGTTAGTCTACAGCTTGGTATCTGCAGGAGCAGCCCAGCCCTCTCACAGGCTCCAGCAGATCATAGGTGAGGTAGAGGTTGGGATGGAGCTCTGGCTCTTGGTCTGGGTGGTAGCTGAATTGGTCAGCCTGCCAGCTCTTCCAAACCCACACTCCCAGCACCGCCCTGGCTAACCCAGACAACGCTTCAGCCAACAAAGGGCAGGGCCAGCTCTCCCACTCTCATGCCAGCAGGGCTCACATATACCCATACTACCAGAGCTACTATGCCACCCAGGCAAGGTCTTGGGCCCACTCTCCTGAGTGCTGCAGCCAGTGAGAGACAGGGCCAGCTCTCATGACCTTAGGGTCAACTCTCCCACCTGTCACAGTCACCTCACAGGAGATGAACGGCAGGGCAAGTGGTGCGCACCATTCATTCAAGCACTCAGGAGGCAGAGGCAGGCAGGTCTCTGTGAGTTCAAGGCCAGCTTGGTCTACGTAGTGAGTTCCAGGACAGCCAAAACTATAAAGTGACACCTTGTCTCATAACAAAAGCAAGCAAGCAAACAAACGAGCAGCACTTGCCATATAAACACAAGGACCTGAGTTCAAATCCTAAGACTCCACACAAAATCAGCCACAGTAACATGCCTCTGTAATCCCAGAGCTCCAACTGGGAGATGAAAGATGGAGACAGGAGAATCTCCAGAAATTTGGGGGCCAGCTAGCCTGGGATACATGGCTATGAACAGTAAAGAGACCTTGGCGGAAGGTAGGAAGTGAGGACAGATACCCAATGACCTCTACATGTATACTGTGGCACGGATGCTTCTACACACGCACACACACACACACACACACACAAACACACGCACTATTGTTAACCATCACCTCTGTCTATCTCCATAGTTTTCCCAGCATGCCCAGCTGAGTTCTGTCCCCATTTGCAGTTATCCCCGGGCCCTGGCAACCACTGTGCTGTGTTGTCTCTGAATCCACCTCTTCTGTGTAGTTCATGTCAGGAGAGAGTCGTGGAGTGGGCATCCTTCGGTGACTGACTTGCTTCACAGTGTCTTCAAGGCTCCCACACCACAGTGTGTCAGCATGTCCATCTTTTTCATGGCTGGAGAATATCCCATCCCGCATCCATGCTACCCGTTATTGCTCCATCCATCCCTCAATGGATCCTTGTGTTGCATTGACTCTGGGCTGGGAATGGCATCCCTTTAGATGTTGCTGAATAAGCAGGTCCTCAAGTCCTCGCTCCCTGCTATTTTGCAGGGGTGGGGAGGGAGGGCAGGAGTGTAGAACACACCTAGAAGCAGAATTGTGGGTCACGAGAGCATTCACCATTTGGCTTTCTGAAGAACTACCATGCGGTTGCAGGGCAACATGCCATGCTCCCATTCCATCGGCCACATACAGAGGTTCCAGTTTCTCTACATCTGGCCAACACTTGCTCTTTCTCATTCTGAAAGCAATAACTGTGCCAGGGGCTGTGACATGCTTCCTCCCTACCATCTGGGCGTGTCTCCTTCACAATTAGCAGCGTTGAACACCTTTACATGAGTTCACTGACTATTTGGGTGTAGTCTTTGGCCAAACGTCTATTCAGTCCTCTGCCCATTTATAAGTTCGGTTGTAATTTTTGTTCCTGTATGGTAGTCGATTGAAGATTCCTTTACATGCATGTATTTATTGTGCGTGTACACGTGTGCATGCACACAAGCGTGAATATGAACGCATGCATGGGTTCCACAGCATGTGTGTTGAAGTCAGAGGATAACTTGCAGGAGTTATTTCTCTCCTTCCTTCAGGTGAGTTCTGGCGGCTCAATGTCAGGCTGCAAGGCTTGGGAGTCAGTGCCTGTGCCCAGTGAGTCACCCACCAGCCCCTGGAAGTAGATTTTTCAAATGTTTCTTTGGTATGAATCTCTACTTTGAGGTTTGATCTGCAAATCTTTTCTCCTGGTATGTGTGCTGTCTTTTTATCCCCTATGTTTCCTCTGGAGTGTTTTTAGTTTTAGCTTTAAAGTTTAGGTTTTTGATTCATTTGGAGTTAATTTTTATAAACGGTATGAGATAAGGGCCCAGTGCCGCTCTTTCTTGCGAGGAAGATATCAAGTTACCCCAACATTTTTTGGTGGAAGAACGCCTTTCCCAGTTCTTGGCAACAAAATAGGAAATCCCTCGCTGTGCCTGGGAAGGCTTATCTCCCTATTCTGGGTTGTTCCCACTGCTCTGTATGTCTGTCACTCCGCCAGACCACACACTTCTGGTGCTTGTAGCTTCCTGGAAAGTTATGAAGTTGCAAGCACAGGTTCTCCAACTCTATTCCTTTTTCAAAATTATTTTGTTTCTCTGGATTCTGTTGAGATTCCACATGAGTTTAAGTGTGGGAGATATATATATATATATATATATATATATATATATATATATATATGCTGCAATGATTTTAGAAGCAGTTATGGTTGTTGGTGATACTGATAGTGTGCAGCCATCTGCAGGACCCCAGGGATGCGGGCTGTCTCCCACTTAGGGCTGCTGGCTGTCGGCCACTCCCATCCTCTCTGATTAAGCTTTCTGCAGTGCTTTTAGGGTGTGCACAGGGCTTCATGTCCTTCATGACATGGCTCTCTCAGCACTTCATCTTTTTTTAAATGTCATTTGAATAAGTTTCATGATTTCCTTTTTGTTCTTAGTCCCTGGAAATGCAGCTTATGTTGGCACGTTGTTTCTGTGTCCTGAATCTTTGATAATTCTTTGATAATTCATTTCTTGGTTCTGATTGTTTTTTTTTAAAGATTTATTTATTTATTATATGTAAGTACATTGTAGCTGCCTTCAGACACCCCAGGAGAGGACATCTGATCTCATTACGGATGGTTGTGAGCCACCATGTGGTTGTTGGAATTTGAACTCATGACCTCTGGAAGAGCAGTCAGTGCTTTTAACTACTGAGCCATCTCTCCAGTCCCTTCTGGTAGGTTTTTATTTTACTTTTTTTCCCTAGGTATAATTATATAGAGAATGCACGTGCGCACACACACACACATGAATACATTATGTAAGGCATTACATATAATATAATATATATGAATAAGCCAATTCTATATATTACACATAGAATATACATTATGTAATATCAATATGTTATATAAGGTCATGTTATTCATTAAAGATAATTTTACTGCTTTTGAATTTGGAAGTCTTTTATTCCTTTTTCTTTCCTAAAAGCTCTGGTTCAGACATTTTACTTTTTTTTTTTTCTTGAGGCAGAATCTTGATTCATAGTCTTGGCTAGCCTGGTACATGCTGCATACATAGCCCAGGCTGGCCTCAGACACTCACAGTAGTAATCTCCCTGCCTCAGCCTCCTGAGTGCTGGGATTACATCATGGGCTGCCACACCGAGCTCAGGCCAGGAATTCTAATGATGTGAGGCACAGAATCAGTGAAAGCAAGCATGCTTATCTTATTCATATTAAAGATTTATTTTTATCATTTTAATTATGTGCATAATGTGTGCCTGTGTGTGTGCCTGCACATGTGCCCGTGCATGGACATGTGTGTGCATGTGTGTGTGTGTGTGTGTGGTGTGGTTTACATGAATGCAGACGTTCATGGAGGCCAGAGGAACGTGTTGAATTCCCCAGAGCTAGAATTATGGTGGTTTTTGAACCGCCACATGGGTGCTGAGACCAGAACCTGGATCCCCTGTAAGAGCAGCAAGGCCCTCTTCAACCTCACGTTATAACAATCTAACAAACTGACGTCGAGTTAGTTTTCACAGTGTGCTATCTTTTATCTTCTATCTGTCCACTCCTGTAGGTAACTAACATCACAGACCAGATACTTGTACACTGTGTGCTCAACTGGGTAGGTGCACGCTGTTGTATTCTTTGGCCTTTCTGATCATATAGTGTCTTATTTAGGGTTTCTAACTAAGAAATTGCTGTGAAGAGACACCATGACCATTGTGACTTTTTAAAAGGAAAGCATGAAGTTGGGGCTGGCTTACAATTCGGAGGTTTAGTCCATTATCATCTCTGCAGGAAGCACGGTGGCACAAAGGCAGATGTGGTGCTGGAGGGGTAGCTGGGAATTCTACATGTTGGGATGATATTATTGTGCACTGTGTAAAGATTGTCTCTGTGTTATACAAATGCTGATTTTTGTTCTGGCAGAGATCTGATTACAGGCCAGGCTTTGGTATTGTTATTACAATTGCTCAGTACCTACTTCATATTTTGTAAACACTCCCTCTTTCTCCCTCTGATTTTTTTTTTTTTAAGCTAATGGCTGATAGCAAAGGCAACAAAGGAAGATGGAACTTCCAGGCAGAGATAGGAACTCTGAGAAAGACGGTGGTGGTGGTGGTGGTGGTGGTGGTGGTAGGGGGGGTTCACCAGCGAGGCCAGGACTGAGGAAGGGTAACTAACAAGCCATGTGGCAGGACTTAGATGAATATAAATGGGCTAATTGAGTTGTGAGCTAGCTGGGAACAAGCCTAGCTGGAAGGCCTAAGCATTCATAAGTAAGTACAAGTCTCTGTGACATTATTTGGGAGCTGGCGGTCCCAAAGAAAGTCCTGTTTTATTTGCATGTGAATCCATAGGCACAGGAAGAGACAGTGAGCCACTGGGTCTGCATTGAGCTTCTGAATCCTCAGAGCCTACCCTCTCCAGGGACACAGTTCCTCCAACAGGGCCACACCCCCATTACCACCATTTCCCATGAGTCTATGGGGGGCCATTTTCATCCAGACCACCACAGACAGTAAATAACAAAATAGAATTGGGCTGGAGAGGTGGCTCAGTGGCTGAGAGCACTGGCTGCTCTCCCAGAGGACCGGATTCAGTTTCCAGCACCCACGTGGCCGCTCACAACTTTCCACTTTAGCAGTCTGTGTGTGTGGCATGCTGTTTCTTTCCTGTTGAGTTGACTGTCCCTGGTTGGCCTTGATCTTGTGCTGCTGTCTGACGTGCTCTGTCTAGGTTCTACAGTGTGTCTCTTTCTGTTCTCAGACCCCATGGGAGTGGGTGGGTTGGTGAGCAGGGGGAGGGGGGGAGGCATAGGAGGTTTTCAGAGGGGAAACCAGGAAAGGGGATAACATTTGATATACAAATAAAAAAAATATCTAAGGGAAAAAATAGCAAAACATCAGGAGAAATTTGATGAGGAGGTCAAAGTCATAAATGATATTTTATCCATATTTTAAAAAATCACAAATGTTTAGATCTTTAGAAAATTTTAAATATCAACCATAATGGCTGTTTATACATAATAGTATGTTGTATTTTATAACAAAAATCTCCTCTTGATAGAGAATTATTGTCAGTAGCAGTCTTTGCCCTAGAGAAGTTTCTACTAGGTGTCTATTTTTAATTAATTAGCATATTAATTAGTTTAATGAGTTTGAGTCGTTGTCTCACTATGTAGCCCAGTTCTGGAACTTACCGTGCAGCCCAGGCTGGTTTGGGAATCTTGATCCACCTTCCTGAGCGCCGGGGTGTCAGGTGCATGGCACTGCAGCTGGCTTAGGTCTGTGTTAAGGCAGAGGCTGTAATTATTCACAGGGTTCCAGCCTGCAGTCGGCTGTTGGCACATTTGTCTCATTACCATCTGCTTTGACTCTGTAATTTCTAGTGAGGCTTCTTCTGTCATCGGATCAGAATGCAGAGCTTTGTAATCACTTCATCGCAGGCATAATTCTCAAGTTTAGGCCCTCCATCTGTGTACTGCCAGAGCACCGTCCCTGCGTGAACCTTGCCTGATACAGATGTCGATGCCACAGAGACGGAATCACACAGCCGCCATTCTCTGGATTGGTTGTAGGTTTCTGGAACTGGTTATCTAGTCTTAAAAGATTTAAAGGTACTAATCACCTTATTCTCCTTGGTAAAGAAGACAGTGCAAGGGCTCTGGATGGAGTGAACTAGCTAGCTCAGTGGTAGAGCATTTGCCTAGCACCTGCGAGGGCCTGGGTTCAAATCCTGGTACTGCAAACAACCATGAAAACAAACCGTCTGGGGATGTGGAGGAATATTGAGATTAATCCTGTTGGGCATTTGTAATCAAAGAGGTAGAGGGTGTCTGGGTAGCCAAATATTTGCTGCATTAGGATATCATTTGAATTAATTAACACCTACAATGGCTCTGAGTGGTTATTCTTGATTAATGAGGGGACTGGAAGAAAACAGGGACCTGGGATCCCAGTCCCTACTCAAGTAAGTTCTACATCAGTGACAGAAGACACTCTGTCTGCTGTGACATCCTTGTTCCCCACAGCCGAGGGACTGAGATTTCTGCAAAGCAAGCTCGGAAGAATCTCATTTGGCTCGTGGCTGAATCGTTTGCTCATGGTAGTCAACTCTGTGAGAAGGCAATGTCCTCAACCTCATATTGTCTTTTCGTTAAAGTAAAAGCATCAAGTGAGAAGGACTGAGCGTCTTCAAGTGGCAGTAGACAGAGGTTGAGCGGACAACCTGAGTGGAGTGGGAGCAGCAGGCTTTGAAAGCCTATTGCATTTCCTTTGTTGAGCAAAGCAGTTCTTCTTGCCCACCTGGGAAGATAAATCTCTGCCTGTGGGGTCTGAAGAGCCTTCTCCATTTTTTTGCCCTGCTGGGAAGGTACACCCTCTGACTGCAGAATCTGGAGAGCCTTTCCCATCTCAGACAGCTGTATCACAGTGCACCTCCTGCTTCCCCCAGGATGCACCTCCACTGTGTGTTTTTTTGGTTTGGGGATGGTAACTAGCCTTGGGGCTGGAGTTGTAGCTCAGTGGTACAGCATTTGCCTAGCATGTGTGAAGCCCTGGGTTTGCTCTCCGGTGCTGAGAGAAGAGGAGGAGAAAAGGAAAAGCTAAAGCTAGCCACTGGTTTAAACCGACATACAAAGCATGGCAGCACTCAAGGTAAGGCAGGAGGCGTGCAGGATCCAGGAGGAAATTTGCTTCATCCCCAAACCACCCAGTTGCTGTGCACCGACTCAGACAGAAATTTAGGGGGAGCACACGTGAGAATGAACAGATACTAAGGCTGTCAAACAATGGCTGAAGGGGCACAGTGTCAGGCAGGAAGAAGGTGCTGGGCTGTGTTCGCTAGGCTTAATGTTATAGTAGATAATGCAGGCATGATGGTGGCTGACAGACGCAAGTCTCAGGATCCATCCCAAATCATACAGGGCATGCAGCCCTCATGTATAGTCTCTAGGAATTTGCCTGGGTCCTTAAGATTCTGAACACGATAGAATCTCACATTTGTTCTTCAATATATGAAGTGAGGGCCACAAACATGGGAAAGACCATGTAGGATCTGTTAGAATAACCTCTGCCACTAAAACAGTCAACCAAGTGTAATTCTTTGGGAAACCAGAGGTATAATGTGAGGGGCGGTGACTTCCATGTCTCTATCTGTATCTCCTACTTGCGTTCAGCAAGAGACACAGATTTGGGAGAGGGATGGACATGGTGCTAAACTCTACCAAGTGGAGACTACACTTGCAGCTGTCACATCAGATGTGGTTTTATTACTTGGTGTCTTAGTCAGGGTTTGTATTCCTGCACAAACGTCATGACCAAGAAGCAAGTGGGAGGAGGAAAGGGTTTATTCAGCTTACACTTTCCACATTGCTATTCATCACCAAAGGAAGTCAGGACTGGAACTCAAACAGGTCAGGAAGCAGGAACTGATGCAGAGGCCATGGAGAGATGTTCTTTACTGGCTTGCTTCCCCTGGCTTGCTCAGCTTGCTCTCTTCTGGAACCCAAGACTACCTGTCCAGGGATGACACCATCCACAATGGGCCCTCCCCTCTTGATCACCAATTGAGAAAATGCCCCACAGCTGGATCTCATGGAGGCACTTCCCCAACTGAAGCTCCTTTCTCTGTGATAACTCCAGCCTGTGTCAAGTTGACACACAAAACCAGCCAGTACACTTGGATATGTGAACTCATGCCTTGGGATCTGACGTGCAACCACAGATGCAACAAACACTTCCCCAACAGCCCTGTCCATGGACACAACCAGAAGTGGTTTGCTCTCGGCCAACAAGGCCAGCACTACACCTTCAGCCACTGTCCTTGCTCAGAGGCATGCCAACTCTCTAGCTCGACTATAATTTGTTCATAAGACTCACTTTCACCGGGCGTGGTGGCGCATACCTTTAATCCCAGCACTCGGGAGGCAGAGGCAGGCGGATTTCTGAGTTCAAGGCCAGCCTGGTCTACAGAGTGAGGTCCAGGACAGTCAGGACTATATAGAGAAACCCTGTCTCAAAATACCAAAAAAAAAAAAAAAAAAAAGACTCACTTTCATCTTTCTCCAACATCATGCTGGTCTATTGGGTTGACAGCATTGTGCTGGGGGTACCTAGTAAGGAAACGGCAACAACTCCAGACGGATGGGTAAGACATTTACATCCTACAGAGGAGACAATCCAGGACTTCCACCTTAGCAAAAGTTCTATGGGCTTGTTGTATGGGACGTGTTGCTGCTGTAACAAAATGCCTGACAGAAGCAACTTAAAGGACAGAATGGTATATTTTGGGTCACACTCTAAAGGTCCAGTCCATCATGGTGGAAAAGGCATGGTGACAGGGACATGAGGCAGCTGGTCACATTGCTGTCCACATTTAGGGTGGGGGTTTTCACCTCAATTATCCTAATCTAAAAATCCCCTCACAGATGTGATGTGCCCAGATGTTTGTCTCTAGGTCACTGTAGACCCCGCCTTGTTAGTGATCTGTGTTAGCCATTACACATGGTGAAAAATCAGCTTGTATCTGGCCACCTGTGTGCACAATCAAGAAAGAAGCCTGAGGCCTGGTGGACTTCTTAATGCTGTTAAGTTGCAGCTCTGACCTGTTGACTGAGCCACCCAAAAGAGGCGAGCTTTGGGTGTGGCCTGGGATTATATTCCATTGCAATAGGTACAGGGCGTTGTGCAGGTTACTTGGAGACTTGGACCACCAGCTCCAGCAGATTCAATGATACTTGGGGCATTGGTGGCAGCTGCTGTTTGGAGCCCTGGGCAGGTGAATTTCCAGTTGCTGGGATGTGAGAGCAAGGCCCTGACTGCAGTAGATGACTGCTCTCCTTTGAGTCCACTCCTGCTCTGCCGTTGGGCCTCAGTAGAAAAGTGAGGATCGGGGCTGGTGAGATGGCTCAGTGGGTAAGAGCACCCGACTGCTCTTCCGAAGGTCCAGAGTTCAAATCCCAGCAACCACATGGTGGCTCATAACCATCCGTAACAAGATCTGATGCCCTCTTCTGGAGTGTCTGAAGACAGCTACAGTGTACTGACATATAATAAATAAATAAATTAAAAAAAAAAAAAAGAAAGAAAAGTGAGGATCGCCCGTGGAATCAGCCACGAAGTTGCCATTCAGCCTGAGTGGCTGTCTGGTGTTAGCCTGGAGTCCCCACCACGTTTCCAAAAGATACACACTGTAGCCTCAAATATTGGTTCCCCCAAAGAGCAAAATCAGTAAAATGTAAAGCTCCCCAAATCATAGCTCTCAAACACTGGAATCCATAGCGGGAGGAGCTGATAGTTAAAATCTGGCTCCCTAATTGCTTCTTGATGATGTCAATAAAAATGGCAGAAGCCAGTTGCTGGAGATGAGAGAGAGAGAGAGAGAGAGAGAGAGAGAGAGAGAGAGAGAGAGAGAGAGAGAGAGAGAGGCATATCCACCCTGGAGGCCTGGAAGCTATTAGAACAGGTGGCAGTCTCCGCCACCAGAAGAATTCTGATCTAGGGTAACTGATGAGTTTAAGACAATAGATTCCGCTCCCAGGGGTTGTGTTATCCGGTTGGTTTTAAAATATTAAGGCTGTCTGGTGTTTTCCATCTTCAGTGACTCAGGTGGGCAGGAGAAAGGCCACAGTGGTAGGGCGGTTGGTTGGTGGAAGTTGGCGGTTGGTTGGTGGAGATTGGCTGGCGGTTGGTGGAGCTAGCTGAGGAGGTGCTTGGTCAGTGCAGAGTGATCACAGGTCCCAGAGGTGTTTATGGGAAAGACGTCTGCTAGCTGTGGGGGAGCTGAGCGAGATGGCTGAAGACGGCCACTGATCCCAGAGCCTAGCCAGAGCAATCGTGTTTTTAAAATTTACACGCATCAGGAATCTTGAGAAAAAAAATAATCCCCTAAACTGCGTCTGACAAGGGGGAAAAGGGTTAGGCAAGCGGGCTGAACTCCATCGTCAGGCAAACAGGATCTGATGAGAAGAGAACCCGGCACAGCAACAAGGAAAGGCTGCCTTTGCCTGAGGAGGCTGAGCGAGATGCTGGCAAAGAGGACAGGGCGACACTTGCGCAGGGGTGTTGCTGCTGGGTCGCTCACATTGCCTGCCAGCTCAGTGACAGTCTGCATGTGCGAACAAGCGTCTGGACAGAGGGCACTTAGGAGCCTAAGGCTTAAACATGTGCACCCAAGGTGGGACAGTTGGACAGGGATGTGTGTGTTGGTGCATGCTGAACCACAGAAGAGCCTTAGAAAGAGCAGGACCAGGAAGGCATGCAGGTGAGTACCTTCAACAGACTCTCCATGTCCTGGGAAAACAGTGAGCACCACAAGACAGCTAGGAAAGCCAGCCTGACCCTGGTCCCCTCCATGTGATTGCCTGGAATCTATCCCTGCAACGCGCTCTATCATATATTCCATTGTCTTTGTAGGATTTTTTTTTTCCTCCTTAAAATGTTTCCCCTCTTCCTGTAAGCAACCCGAGGTGACCTGTGAAGACACTTTATTATTCTCTTGACTCAGAAGCCCCTACAAAATCATGCAAACCAAAATGTTCAAATCTCATGTTCACTTTAGGAACACCTGGGAAACTACCCAGGCCAACAAGATTGTGCATATCCAGAAAGCCACCAAGTACCTAAGGTGTCACTTTAAAGAAGCCACATGTGCCATTCTGGCAGTATAACGGTGGGGTTGGTAAGTGCATCCAGGCCAAACAGTGAGGCTGGACACAGGGTTGGTGGCCAAAACGTGCTGAATTTTGGCTGCGTGATTACACATACAGAGAGTGATGCTGAACGGAAGGGATTAGCTGGAGATTCTCTAGTCACTGAACGTGTCACAAAGCACCAAAGATCCGAGGACAGACTTACAGAGCTCAGGCTGGACTAGCTCGTGCACGAGCTCCCCCTGCCACACTGAGATGATCCTCACTGAAAAGGAAGACATTTCTCCAAAAGTCAGAAGAGGAGGCTGCGCAGAAGAAAGAGATACCAAGAAGGAACTGAAGAAAGAAAGCCTTACGGTGCAGGAATAAATTCAGCATAAAACAACAACAATTACGAAACTTCTCTTACTTTAATTTTCCCCCAATTTGAGGATTATTGTGTTCAGAGATTATGTCCTTGGGTATCACGGTTGGCACTGGCGTTTGCCCAGCCTGCAGAAACACAGATGTCCTAACTGCTGCTTGTGGGGTGCCTTATCCCACCCCCACCCCCACCCCAAGTATGATGTTTCAGGAGATGGCTCTTCTGACCCAGGAACCCACCTAGAAGTAGAAGATGCAGCCAAGGCCCCGCCCACAGTCTCACTGCTTCTGCTCTGCTCCCCACCACCCTAGACCATTTGGGTGTGGAACAGCAACTTTCTTCTCACTATGTAGCCCAGGCTGGCTCAAAGCTGCTGTGGTATATGTAGCCCAGGCTGGCTCAAAGCTGCTGTGGTATGTGTTAACTCAGGGCAAGGCAAGCGGCTTGCGTGGCACGGATTTATCTTCTCCCAGTTCTAGAGGCCAGGGCTTTGGAGTCAGTGTGTATGCCAGGCTTACATCCTCCTGAACTTCCAAAGGGGGCATTCGTCTTGAGCCTCTGTTCTATCTCGAGCCTCTGTTCCTTCTCTAATGCTGTTGGCCATCTGCAGTGTGCTGGGTCAGCCTTCCATTCCCGTGACGAAATGCCCGAGGCAATCAACTGAAACAGTTGATTTTGGCTCAGAGCCTCAAAGGTTTGGGGCCACCAATCTCTGGCTCCATTGCCTTGGGCTTGGTCAGCGAAGTGGAAGCCAGTGATGGAAGGGTACTCACAGCAACCAAGAAGCAGAGGAAAGGGCAGGCTCTCAATATTCCCTTCAAGGCCATGGTACCACGCCCCAACTTCCTTCCACTTGGCCCCACTTCCTGAAGTTTCCACCACCCTGCAGTAGCACCATGAGGTGGGAACCAAGCAGGTTGACACGGGGGTTCCTGGGCACATTCAAGGCCTACGGATAACACCTGGCTTATAGGACCACCACCCCAACCTCTGCCCTCATGGTCACAGGCCTCCTGCCATCTCCTCTAGTTCTGTATCTGTCAGTGGTTATCTTCTATGAATCTAGAAATAAGCCCCAGGCTAGCCTGCACCAACCTTATCTTAGTCCTATCTGTAGGTTCCCGTCTCCCAACCAGTTCATATCCCAAGATTCTGCATATGCCTGGGTCTTGAGGGATATTGTTCAACCTAATATTTGATATAAAGTAGCAGAGTTGAGGGTGATTGTTTCTGAATACTTTCTTGTGTGTGTGTGTGTGTGTGTGTGTGTGTGTGTGTGTGTATGTGTGCTCTGCTTCCTCCCTGCTGATCAATTCCTCAGATCACCTAGTCTCAGGCAGGTCACTTGCCATCTTTAAGTGCACTCAGACTGCCCTGGGACAGGCCCCTGTGGTGGGAAGCTGAGATTTCTAGCCAGCAGCCATAGGGTGAGTTCAGAGGCAGGTCCATCAGTTCCAGTAAAGTCACCTGACATTGAGCCTGCAGCCTCGGGGTAGACCCATGTGACCAAGCTGTCCCCGCCTTCCAGATTCACAAAAAGCTACCTGTTAATAAAGGCATGCTGTTTTCAGCTACTAAGTTGGAGTGGTTGGGGGGTGGGGGTGGGGTGGCAATCATCATGCAAGCCAGCACAGTCACGGGGACTGAGGTGTTCTGGTCTGAAGGCCTGACACTCAGGGGGAACTCTCTGATCCAAGCTAAAGGCTCACTGTTTCTAGAATGGGCTGAAGATGGCATCTCTCTCTCTTCCCGCCTCCTGCGTAGTACAGAGATGTCTGCCCATGTATGTCGGGCACAGGCCACTCCTTTCACTGGCCTTTGTCTCCTCCTATTTTGGGTTTCCTGGCTTCCTCAATCACAGTCAACAGCTGTGAGTTGCTCTCCGCCATGCTGGCAGGCCTCCTTGAAGCTATGGAGGAAAAGCGCGACCCAGTCTTGTGAGTTATAAATGAGTCCATTAAGGGAGGTGGATTCACTAAAAGGCTGCCTTTGCTCCACCTGGTCCAGAGCCTCCCTCGTATGATCGATGACTCCGTAGCCTGCAGACGGTCCTGAACCCCAGTGAATTCTTAATGCCTCAAAAGTTTCCAATTAAAGGCAAATGGCTCTTGGCAAAGTGCAAAGCATTTTTACTAACTAAAATAAATACCTGGGCAGGCTCCGTGGTTTATGACTTCTTCACACGGCTGAGAATAAGCAGCTAAGGAGTCAAGGGTGAGGGATCGTAGCAACGAGAGGCCCCGGCAAGCCTGTGAAAGGCACCCCAGATAATAATAGTGCTGGGGTGGTATCCCTGGGCTGCTGGGTGCCCAGGCTTGGAAGTCCTGCCCATAGGAACTTTGGGTGATGCTGCTGTTGTTTGAGAGGGGGGTTTCCTGAAGCCCTGGCCGACCTGATTGTCTATGTAGCTGAGAGTCACCCTTGCCTCCAGCTCCCAAGTGTTGCGATTACAGGTGGGTGCCAACACTCCAGTTCTGCGAGTTGTTGGGGAAGCAAACTCAAGGCTTGTACATGCTAGATAAGCATCCCACCAACTGAGCTGGGGTCCCAGCCCCCCCCAGAGAGAGAGAGAGAGAGAGAGAGAGAGAGAGAGAGAGAGAGAGAGAGAGAGTTTTGAATCTTTCTAGGCATGGGCCAGGCAGACAGAGTGATGAGTGGAGGCCTCATGGAGACTACCCTCAGCTTCTTGGCCTCCCTTGTGTCCCTCCACAGCTGTGCTCTGAGGCTCTGAGGTACCGTCCTCACAGCTCTGGGGTAGAGGGGACTGGGCAGTGAAGGGGGCTGACAGTTCTGGGGTCAGGGGTTGCCATGGCTACTTTCTCCTCTGTAGGTAGTCTTTTCATGACATGGCTGCTTCCAAGGGACCATTGAGCCAACCCAGGACCAAGGCTTAAGCAAGGCCTACCCAGGGACAGGAGGGAAATGTTCTGGGTAAGGGTCCGACCTGTCAGTTTGGAAGGGACAGTTTCTGGGGCAGCTGGAATTTCCAGGGTCCGTGGTCCAAGGCCATTGCATATGACTTCAGCTGAGGATGGGATTTTCTGTCCCTCCCTGCCAGTCTACCTTCCATGTGTACCCCACTCACTCAAGCAGCCATGCGTCAAGACCACACACATCTGAGTTGTAGAAAAGACCCACTTTCAAACTGGGACTTTGGACCAGCACAGCCCAGAGTCCTAGAGACAAGCAGAATGAGGATAGATTAGAAAGAAGTGGCTGGAGCAGACTGGGCACTGGGTCTTGAAGCAGCAGATCACTAAGATCCCCCATTATCAGCATCCCACTGCCTCACACGGGTCCCAGGTACGGCTGGCTGGCTGAGGCACGGCTGTCTATGAGCCACGCTCAAGGTTGGACCTTTAGACAAGCAAGCCCTGGCACCAGAAGCCACAGGGCCCTTAGGATGGTGCAGCTGCCCATCACAGTCCTGCCTACATGCCTGGCAGTCTCGGGAGAGAGGGAGGGTGGCCCATTCTGTAGATGGCAGCTCAGTGTAGGACTATGAGGTTCCTGGCCTAGGCAGGAGCCACGCTGGAGATGAGACCAGTTCAGTTCAGCCTGTGCTGGGATGGCTGCTGGGACCTCCTCTGTCCTGGATATATTCACGGCAGCCAGGCTTAGGGAACTCCTGTGAATGGGTAGAGGTGGTCTGTGTGGTCTCCAGGTGGCTGGTGTCCTATCCCTGTATAAGAACCCAGAGGCTGATGTGACCTCCCCCACTGAAAGGGCAGCTGTTGGTCACCTTCCATGGGGAGGGACCACAGGCAGTCACACGAGTAGGCTGAGCCTCACCCTTCTTGGTTGTATCCCACTGCCTAGGTTGAGCCATCCTTTCTATTCCAGTGGGGTCTGTGTGTCCCGCATCTCCTGTTGTTTGGTTGGAATTTTCTTCTGATGCCACCTTCTCCCCTCCCTCAGAGTCTGGCTTTGAAGCTGGCCTTCAGTGGTTGGCCCAGGACCTCACTTCTAGTTCAACGTGCCCCTTAGACTCCAGCTCTATCTGTTGCTATCTGCTCATGGGAATGTATGTGTCTTAGTTAGCGTTTCCCTTGCTGTAAGAAACAGAATGATCAAGGCAATTCTTATAAAGGACAGAATGTAATTGGGGCTGGCTCACAGGTTCTCAGGTTCAGTCCATTATCATCATGGCCCGAAGCATGGCAGAGTCCAGGCAGGGATGGCTATGGAGGAGCTGAGAGTTCTACATCTTGCTCCAAAGGCCAACAGGAGACGACTGTCTCCCACTTGGCTGGGAAGAGGGTCTCAAAGCCCACACCCATAGTGACACACTTCCTCCTACAAGGCCACACACACCTCCTAATATCGCCACTCCCAGCCACCACAATATTTTAGGACATATGGCCACAAGTGGTGCACATATCCATAAACAATAAAAAATAGTAAAAAAAAAAAAATCTGGACATAGTGAAAGGACACTTTACATTACATAAGAAGGAGGTACACAGGATGTGGGTCTAAGCATATGGGACCTGAATATGGAAAATGGGTGTGGTTGCCTCAGGCTCATAGTGGCTCTGCATGCTTATTTCTTTTATGTTTCATACAGCACACATGTCATGGAAAAATCATGATTTTAAAAATCATGAATCCTAATTGAGGAGTCCACAGTTTCTTATCCTTTGTGCCCGAGTCACCCTTAGATCACACTGCCCCTGCCTTCATCCCGCCAAGGAGACCTCTCCTGGTGATCCTCCAACAGAGAGGACAACATTGCTCATTGCTGGAGACCTGTCTGTCCTGCCTTTGTGAGAGACCTAGTGCCTCACATATGCCCTCAGAAAGGACAGCATTCATAAGATCGCCTGATATGACATGCCCAATGTGTCTCTGTCCCATCAGGTCATCCTGAGGACTCCATTCTCTTTGTCATTCCCAATAAACCGGGAGACCATTCCCTAAGACTCGTGGTTAATAGTGAGGGTGAGGATGGCTGACTCTGGCCTCGGACCTTTCTCCTGGGGTCCTCTAGCCTAGATCTTTTGGGAACCCATCTTCTCTGTGGGGCGTGGCTGCCTCCCTAAGGAAGGAATCCTGAGAAGTCACTGTCCATCAAAGACCCCTGCTAGACCTGGGAGGAACCTGTGACTGTCCAGGACCACAGTTTTCTAGCTATGGACACCTTACCACCACCCTCCATCTACAGAGGGCCATTTTCTCATCCTGCAGTGTTAGGCAGTGCACCGAGTTCCTGCAAGAAGTCACACTAAAGTCCTGGTCCATAGGACCTTGGGGTGCTCTTCATTTGGAAACAGAGCTACCACAGGTGTGATGGGTTACAGTGATCCCCTACCAGATCTGTACCCTCCTCCAGCATGCAGGGCATCTTTATAAGAAGGACACAGACGGGCACAGGAGACCATGGTGGCATGGCTTCAGAGGCAGGGACGAGCCAAGAAGATTCAAGGCTTGGCAGTCTCCACAGCAAAAGCAGGGAGGACTGCCCCCCAGCACTTTCAGAAAGACTGTTACCCAGCCAACCCCTTGACTTCAACTTTCCAGACTCCCTAACTGTGGGACTATGCTTAAACCACTAAGATTCGGGTCTTTTTGGACAGCCCCAGGAAATTCATTTCTCATTATCTCAATAAAGAATAAAGTTAAAGACCTCCAAACTTACCCAGAGGAACCCCAGAGGTTGTTTTCATGCACAGCCTTAGCCCCCCCCTTCCCCGTGGCACCAAGGGAAAACTTCTGGGCCTACACTAAAACATCCCTAGACACTTAACACGTGTGTCCCTGGGCTGGCTTTTCATAGATGAGAAGTATCATCACAGACACAGAGCACACTGTCACACAGAGACTGTCCTCGGTGGACACTGGAGCTAATTCCCATCCCTTCTCCTCTCTTTTCTCTCTTCCCCCTCCCACTCTTGCTCCCCACTCTCATCCCCTGCTCTCACTTTCAAATCTCCCCAACTCTTTAAAGCAATGAGAAAACCCAGACCTTTCTGATTGCAAATGTTTCTAAATGCCTGCGTATTAATGACTGGTTGAGTATGCACGCTGGCGAACGCAGGGCGATCCTTCTTGTCTTAAATGAGAAAAAGTCATAGGAAAAATGGGCTTTGTGTTGTCAAACATTACTCTGAGCAGACGCCCTCTGAGCGCCCGGCTCTGGGGGCTTCCTGAAGCCAATTGCATTCTTCCTGCGGTGTGTTTAACGTCAGCGCCCTGAGGAGCTTGGCTGCGAAGAGCCCCGAAGGCCAAATATTTACACAGCCAACCCTCAAGCCCCATGGAAATGACCTCAGGAACATTGTTTTTAATTCGTGAGATGTGGAGAGGAACGGGAGGCACGGCCTTTTCAACACTCGTTTCTGGGCCATGGACGCTCAGGAACGGGGTTCCTAGGCAGGGACACTGCGGGACCTCCCTGGATCCAACTTACTTCCGGTGTAAGCTCATTGAGCCCCATTTCTCCTGTAAAACCCAGGTTAAAAACAACACAAGGACGAGAATAGGATGCTCTTGGGAAGGCAGCTGCTCTTCAGGTGAAGATCTCAGCAGAGACCTATGCTGCTGGACCCAGGACATCTGGGTGGAGAAGCTTCCAACAGCTATCCAACCAGAAGACATACTGGTCTTCTCTTGTTCTCTTTCCTTCCTCCCTCCCTCCCTTCCCCTCCTCTTTTCCCTCCCTCTCTCCTTACTTCCTGTTGTTTTATTTCGAGACAAGGCCTTATGTTCAAATTCAAGGAAGACCTTGAACTTCCGGTGCTCCCAGGATTAAGGGCAGGCGGGCGCGCACCATCACACCAGGCTTACACAGCGATAGGGATGGAACCCAGAACTGCATGAACGCTAGGCAAACGCCCTGCCCCTGGAGATAGCTTCCCAGCCTCTGGTGCCTTGTCCCCTCTCTAATTTGGGAACTCCCCAGCTAAAGAGCGAGTTCCCTTTGGCCAGCACCATGCCCTCACCTTTCCCACGTGCCATTTTTTAGCATCTAACCAGTGTTAGCCTACTGGCGCCAACACTAACTCTTGATGAGCCAGGGTCCCCAGAGCCTTGTCTGTGTCAGGTGTAACAAACCTTCCAAATTGATCCTCAGGGCCCCCCTTTAGCCAGCGTGCCAGCTCCCTCGTCCCCAGTCTGCGTCTCTCTGAGGAGCAAGTTCTGCTGGTCCTTTGAGTTCTCCAGTAGGGTTAAGCTCTAGTAGCCTGTAGCAGACACTTTTTTTTTTTTTAATTTTAATAATGTGCCTGAGTGTATGGGGGTGGGGTGGGGTATGCATGTACGAATTTGGTACCTGTGGAGGCCAGGAGAAGGTTCCAGATCTTCTGGAGCCTGGGTGACAAGAGATGGTGAGCCACCTGATATGCGTGCTGAGATCTGAACGCAGGTCCTTCGGAAGAACAACAAGCACTTTCTTGGATCCATCTCTCCAGTGCCTGTAGGAGACTCTTGATATACCTCCTCTTTATACCACGGCCCGCAGAGCTGTCTTCCCTCCCTGCTCTCCCTATGCTGGACTGCTATACCCACTTTGGAACTATAAATAATAAACCTTTTATTCCCCCTCTAACTCTCGTTTGGTTACACTCTTTTACTATAGCCACAGAAACGTAACTAAAAGCAGAACTTTATATCAAGACGGAGGGTTGCTGTTCATAACCCAGACCATGTGACCTTTCTGCCTTTGGACTATTTTGTGGAAAACTTTTAAACTATGGACAGGAAGAGTGTGGAGTGCCGTGGGCAGAGGTTTAGACGCTGCCAAGAGAATCTTGTCTTTCTGTGCAAACTTAGAAGCCAGAGGTGTTGAAGCATGCACGGACAAAGCTGTTCCAGCTCACAAGGTTTCAGAGGGAAGTAAGGACTCTCAGGACCTGGGCTAGGGGCTGCTTGTGTGTTAAGTCGGGCAGAACTCTGGCTTCATTATGATTGTGTCTTGAGAATGTGTGTTAACAAGTAGCGGACTGAATTCTTTAGTGGAATGAATTTCAAGAAAGCATAATGTTGAGTCTGTGGCACGGTTGCTACCGATTACTCTTATACTGGTTACAATTTTAAAAGGCAATAAAGGGTAGGGGGGAGGAAACATAATTTTTAAAAATGCACAGTTCGGAGAAGAAAAGAGCACTAGGCAGTTTAGTGTTGCTGCCAAGACACGAGCCAAAAGAAGCCATAATTGTGGATGGGCCACATCCAAACAGTCGAAGGGCTTACGGGTACAACAGAGTGACATTTCCCAAGTAAAGGAAAACTTCCTGCCTGACACCTCTGGCTGGGATGCCAACTCTTCTCCTGTCCTTGGACTCAACCAGAAACACAAGCTCCCTCAAGGTTGCAAGACTGCCAGTCTTGGTATAAGAACTGGGTTTTTGGCCTTTGGACTCAGCCTGGAACCAAAGCCGTGGGCCTCACGGTAAGTGTGTTGGCTTACAATAAAGATCTGGGGTCTGGCTTACATAACTTCACAGCCACAGGAGCCTCCCCCTCCCATCTCTACCTTTATATACAAATGCACTTGAGGGACACACACCTGTGTGGATCACTATATACACGTTTACGTGCAGTTCAAATGGACGTTGGCTTGGTTTCTCTGAATTACTCTTACTAAGAGAGATTGTGGGGTTGGGAAAACGTGTTGGGCTTTTGTTGCTGTGACGAAGTGTCTGCCACCCAGCTCAGGGGAGGATTCTCTGGTTGGTTTTGCTCACTGGCTCACAGGTAAGGCAGGCATGGCAGAGCAAATTAGTTCATGTCATGAGGATGGTGGTGATGAAGATGATGATGGTGATGATGATGGTGGAGGTGGTAGTGGTAATCAGAGGCAGACAGACAGACAGACAGACAGACAGACAGAATATGTCTTGTTAGAAGACTTTCTGGTCTTAGTGCCATTCAGGGTAGGCTTCTCTCTTAGTCAATCCTCTCTGGAAATTTTCTCAAAGACACTCTTTTTTTTTTTTTAATTTTTTTTTAAAGATTTATTTATTTGTTATATGTAAGTACACTGTAGCTGTCTTCAGACACTCCAGAAGATGGCGACAGATCTTGTTAAGGATGGCTGTGAGCCACCATGTGGTTGCTGGGATTTGAACTCTGCACCTTTGGAAGAACAGTTGGGTGCTCTTACCCACTGAGCCATCTCACCAGCCCCCTCTCAAAGACACTCTTAGGTGCTTTTCTAAACACCTAGGCGCTCTGAAATCTACACTGGCAACCAGGAGCAGCCATTACAGGGTAGCCCTGGGAACAGAATTTTAAAAACAGGTCTACTGAATGTGTCCTGGAGTTTCTGGAAGGTTCTCTAATAGGATCCCATCTAAAGACATGCGCTCCTGCTTCCAATAGTCAGTGAAGCTCTTGCCACAGGCAATTCTGTTACCATGATGGGGGTCATCTCAACCTCCAGGACCGTGAGAAGCTAAGTGCCTGTTGCTGGTAGCGCCCAGGCAGTGAGATTTGGGAATGGCACAGAAAAATGCACATGGATTTGGGCACAGGGAAGTGCAGCCATGCAATAAATATCTAAAAGTCTGAATTGTCTGCGAAACCGGATCATAGCAAGAGAATGGGAAATTTTGAGGTGCACATGAGAAAAGTCTAGATTTCGGTGCAGGAACTGTTATTGCAAGGGGCATGTACTTATAGGTGCTTCTGTGGCTATCTCAGATGGACACACAGACAGTACATTAGAGCTGGAAACAGCTCATCTCTGTTGAAAGTGGCCAAGAGCCTGACTAAATCACAGCCTAGTATTATGGAAAATGATGGATTTAGTGCAGAGGATTTCTATGCTGACTCAAAGGCACAACCTGCTTCTCCACACTGTTCATGAAGGTGCAGGCTAGCCCTCTCACACTGCCCAAGCTGCAGGCTAGCCCTCTCACACTGCCCACACTGCAGGCTAGCCCTCTCACACTGCCCAAGCTGCAGGCTAGCCCTCTCACACTGCCCATGCTGCAGGCTAGCCCTCTCACACTGCCCATGCTGCAGGCTACCCTCCTCACACTGCCCACGCTGCAGGCTACCCTCCTCACACTGCCCATGCTGCAGGCTAGCCCTCTCACACTGCCCACGCTGCAGGCTAGCCCTCTCACACTGCCCATGCTGCAGGCTAGCCCTCTCACACTGCCCACGCTGCAGGCTAGCCCTCTCACACTGCCCACGCTGCAGGCTAGCCCTCTCACACTGCCCACGCTGC
>NC_034605.1:51616159-51621791 GCF_900095145.1 Mus pahari | reverse complement strand
CCTCTCACACTGCCCACGCTGCAGGCTAGCCTCCTCACTCTACCCATGCTGCAGGCTAGCCTCCTCACACTGCCCATGCTGCAGGCTAGCCTCCTCACACTGCCCATGCTGAAGGCTAGCCTCCTTTCCCTACACATGATATAGGCTGGCCGCTTCTAGGCGCTGGTGAAGACACAGCCTGGCCTTTTTACATCATGGTGAACTGCGAGAAGAAAAAAAGGAAACCTTTGGTAAAAAAGAATGGAGCTTGGGAGTTCATTATGTTCATAGCCTTAGTTGGAAGGAAAAAAAAAAGGTATGTGACTGGGGAGGGCTGTGAGGGTGAAGTGCTTGCCAGGCAAGCGTGAGGACCTGAGGTTTACCCCGGAACCCCGTGAGGAAGCTGAGCTTGGAGGTCCACACTTGGAGACAGGCATCTAGGGCCTCAGAGCTCACCTAGCCTATTTCCCAAATCCTAGGCCAATGAGAGACCCTATCTAAAAAATCTGAAACGATACCCAAGACTGACCTCTGTCTCACCCTTTATGTATATATATGCATGCATGTGTATACACACCAACACACACACACACACACACACACACACTTGTGTAAGGACAAAGAAAATAAAAGCTTTTTCCCCAGAGAATGCTAAAAGTGTTGGTGAGATTAGGGGTGGGCTAATCAGCCATGCCAGCACATGCTAAGATGGAAATGGCTACATCCAAGAGACTCTGTCAGTCGGGGCCAAAAGGTACGAGTGTCAGATGAATAAAGGAAGGCTCTGAAATCCTGGTGTCACATACTATGGAGTACCAGAGCTTCTGGCTGTGACCGTGCTTTACCCTTTAAGAAAACGAGAGAATGACCCAAAGTTGACTCAGAGAATGTTAGCGTTGCCACCACAGTCCTGGGAAGCAGAGCTGTGTCCTTGCTTTCAAAGCATGGGGTGGGCCGTGTGGGTCAGGCCTCCCCATTCAATGCTTCAGAGGCTGGGTCACCAGGAATATGGACACAAGAGCCACACAGAGCAGCGGCTGGCCTACTGGAGTGGGGGGATGTGGCTTCCTGAGTGACCACAGAAGGCACAAGACAGTGATTCAGCCCAGGAGAGTTAGTCCCTTCCCTCAGGGTCTGAGAGAGCAGCAGGTTTTGCTTGGCTTTGAACTTGCTTGAGACTGAGACTCAACAGTTCTTTAAAAATATCATTTGTATTTTATCTCATTTATTATTATCATCATCATTATTATTATTCATGTATGTGCATGTGCAAGTGTATATGTGTGTATGTGTGTGCATGTATGTGTATGTATGCATATATGGTATATGGATGTGTGTGTGCACATGTGTGTATGTATGTATGTGTGTGAGTGTGTGCATGTATGTATGTATGTGTATATGTGTGCATGTATGTCTTATGTGGGTGTATGTGAGTATGTGTGCATGTATGTATGTATATGTGTGTATATGTATGTGTGTATGTGTGTGTATGTATGAGTGTATATGTATGTATGTGTGTGCATGTGTGTGTGTATGTGTGTGTAAGTGTGTATGTATGTGTATATGAATGTGCACACACATGTGTGTGTGTATGTGTGTATGTATGTGTGTATGTGTGTGAGTGTGTGTATGTATGNATATATGTATGTGTGTATATGTGTGTATGTATGTGTGTGTAAATGTATATGCATGAGTGTATATGTGTGTATGTGTGCATGTGTGTGTATGTGTGCACGTGTGTGGATATGAACATGTGTGTCTATGTGTGTATGTGTGTATATAACTGATAGGATTTAGATCTTTTATGGTAGGATCCAGGGACAGAACTCAGGCTGTCAGGCTTGGTAGCAAGCACTGTTACACACTGAGTCATCTTGCCAAGACACGACCCATCACCCCTTCCTCTTTCTCACACTCCCTTTTGGAATGAGTGCGCCATGCCCTATGTGCCTGATATTTTGGAAGCACATAACTTGTTCTGGCTTGAGAAGTTCACGGGTGGGAGGAATTTTTGCTTCAATATGACCACCTTGAGCGTCACCCGTACCTGATTTAGGTGATTTTTAGACGAGACTTTGACTTGAAACTGATGTTGGGGTTGGTTAGGAACTGGGGGCGGTCAGAGAGGAGGTGGCCATAGGCAAAATATATTACAAACTGAGTTGTGTCCCTCCTCCAGATATATAAGTTAAAGCTCTAATTCACAAATAAAGACTGTGGAGAAGGCTGTTTGGAGAAGAAGGGAGTTAAGGCAGGCTAAGTGCGGACACATGAGTAGGCTGGAAGCTGGTAGAATCGGAGTCCTTTAAAGTCCTTTAAAGAGATGGCCCAGTTAGGGAAGTGCTTGCTGTGCAAGACAGGGACCTGAGGTTGTATCCCAGAACCATGTGAAAAACCAAGTGTGGTTGCATGAACGTGTAACCTCAGTGCTGGGGGTGCGGAGGCAGGAGGATTCCTGGGGCTCACAGGCCAGCTAATCAGGCAACATGGGCGTGCTTCTGGGTCATTGGGAGACCCTGCCTCCAAGAATAAGGCAGAGAAACACCGGAAAGCTTCCTTGGGCAAGCACACCAGCACACACACACACACACACACACACACACCACGAAGAGGAAGACCCCCCCCCCCGGTCCCTTTCTCTATGCACAGAGACTTGTATATGGACACAGAGAAATAGAGGCCAGCAGGAATCTGGGAGGGAAGGCTTCTCAGGCGCCACATCTCAGAAAGTAGATTTTTGTCGTTTGAGCCGTCCAGTCTCCGATGTTTGTTCATGGCAACTCTAGCAGAAGAACAACAAAAGCGATGGCTGGGAAAAGGAGAGATGCCTAGATCAATGGAGCTGGAGCAGACAGCCCAGAAATAGACTCAAGAACAATTTAGTGAGATAATATATTTTCCAATACATATTACTGAAACGGTTATCATGGATACACATTTTAAACGAGATCAACTCAGAACAAATTCTAGGGGCCCCAGATGTAAAGAGCAAAAACTGCAAAACTTATCGAAGGGAACAGAAAGTCCCCATGACCACAGGTTTGGTCATAAATTTAAACAGAACCCTGATAACGCGTCCCACGGAGAAGTTCATGGGGCTGTGCAGCTCTGAGGTAGAGCACCTGCCTGGGCTGGAGCTCTGTGGAAGAGTGTCCACGTGGAAAAATGCAGGGTTCAAGTTGACGTGTGGACCTGGTTGGACAAAGAAAGGAACCAATGAACTTGAAGACAGACAGTACTTCAAGCATCTATGAAGAATGGAGCAACTTAAGGGAGAAAGGGTTTATTTTTGCCTTGCTCAAGGTTTGAGGGGGTACAGCCCATCTGTAGGGAAGAACAGCTGTGGAGATGAGGCAGTGGCTTACCTTTAGTCTGGGGTCAGGTAGCAGAGACAGCTGAATGCTGGTGTTCAACCTGCTTTCTTCTTATTTAGTCCAGAACCACATCCCATGAGATGATTCTGCCCACGTTGAGGTGAATCTTCCTCCCTCAATTAACCCAGTGTAGAAACTCTGTCACAGACATGTGCAGGAGATTGTCTTCTCAGTGATTCCAGATCTTGTCAAGTTGGACACCAGTATTAAACACACACACACACACACACACACACACACACACACACACACACACACACACTCATGCAAGCATAAACAATAAAGCAAAAAGTAGTGTCCTATGAAGACAACCTGTGGGAAATTGGTCCACAATCAGCATGCCAGCAGATGTTTAACGTGAGCAGGGAGCATCTTGCAAAAGCCCCGAGTCAGCACTCAGTTGTGCCGCTGTCATGACTGCAGACAAGCCTGTAGGGCATTTTCTAAATTAGTGATTGATGTGGGAGGGCCCAGCCCATTGTAAGTGGTGCTACTGTGGGCCTGTGGTGCTGAGTGCTCTAAGAAAGCAGATGATCAAGTCAGAGGGAGCAAACCAGTAAGCAGTATTCTTCCACAGCCTCAGCTCCTGCCTCCAGGTTCCTGCCCTGCATGAGTTCTTGTCCTGACTTCCTCTAATGAACAGTGTAATGGAAGTGTAAACCAAAAAAACCCCCCAAAAAACACAAAAAATTTCCCTTTCCTCCCCAATTTGCTTCTGATCATGGTGTTTCATCTCAACAATAGAAACCCTAACTAAGACAAACTTCAAGATCACCTCCTGGGGAGACCCCCTCATGATTACCCCAGCCCTTGGTGCCCTGGAGCTTCCTGTGGTCCTAAAGGATCATAGACTGTCTTCATGTTTATGTCTTTGCAGAACTGATGTCTGAAGATCAGGATGGGGATCTCTGAGGGCCATGCCTCTGCCAGTCCCAGAGAGTCCTCATTTTAGAAGAGAGCCAGCCCCATGTTAAAAGAACTGGAACCTGCCGGGAGCTGTGGCAGTCCCTTGTGAACCAAACCAGCTGAGTCATTATGGAGGCTTGTGGGAATGAACACTCAGCTGGCAGGGTCAGCAACAGCCACTTCCAGGTGACAAACTGAGATCACCTGGGAAATCTCCTGTTGAGAAATCACCTCTATGAGACTGGCCTGTGAGCATGGCTGTGGGAATGTGGGGAGGGGGGGACATTTTCTTAATTGCTAATTGATGCAGGAAAGCCCAGCCCACTATGGGCGGTGTCATTCCCAGGCAGGTGGGCCTGGGCCCTCTACTAAAAGGAAATAAACAAACCAGTAAGCTGTATTCCTCCATGGTCTCTGCTTCAGTTACTCAATTCTCCTTGATGAAGTAACTTGTAAGGCAAATAAATCCTTTCTTCCCCCAAAGGGCTTTGAGGACAGTGGTGTTTTATTATAGCAACAGAAATCACAGTTAGTGAGCATCCGCCTTACAGTTAGTGAGGAGCTGACAAACCGACTTTCTCTGGCCATCCAAGTTGTAAATGTTGACATACTCAGAACAAGTGTCTGAGGTTTAAGATCAGGCCATGTGAGTCAACTTCCTAGGACAGTACAGAGAGAGTCCAGCTCCAGGGTGGATGGGGACACAGCAGATACCAGGCTATAGGAGACAGTTACATCAGTTTTGCAAGGACGTAAGGTGCAGAGGGGCGGTCCCTGGCACCAAAGCTGGTTTTGACACCCTGCCTGTGGCCAGCATTGGGTCCTTGACTGTGTACACACCCATCATACCAGCACCACATGGGACTGACTGTGGTGGGAGGTGGCCAGATCCCATCGATCTCCCCAGCACTGATCATCTACTTTGCACACAGTAATGAAATGATAGTGGGTAGTTTTATTAGGAATGATGTCTCAGCGTGGGGATTCTAGGTCGCAGGCCACACTGGGAAGGCCTCAATTCTACATCTCACTGAAGCAGAGGCAGCTGCAGCCCTAGCCCCGGGGACAGAAACCTGTAATATCCCCATGGGAGTTGACTTTCAAGGCTTCTCTGGGGATTTAGAATTAGTGTATAGAAAAGGCACACAGGTCAGGTGGTGGTAGCCCATGCCTTTAATCCCAGCACTCAGAGGCGGTGGATCTCTAAGTTTAAGGCCAGCCTGGTCTATGGAATGAGTTCTAGGACAGTCAGGTCTATGCAGAGAAACCCTGTTTTGAAGGAAAGGAAAGAAGGAAGGAAGGAAGGAAGGAAGGAAGGAAGGAAGGAAGGAAGGAAGGAAGGGAGAGAGGGGGGGAAGGAAGGAAGGAAGAGG
>NC_034605.1:51529283-51616017 GCF_900095145.1 Mus pahari | reverse complement strand
GGGAAGGAAGGAAGGAAGGAAGGAAGGAAGGAAGGAAGGAAGGAAGGGGGGAAGGAAAAATGCACACAGTTGATGCCACATAAGTGCTTGCCATCCTTCTAGCAATTATTAATTGACTGCACTGAGAAGTGGGACAGGTCTGGACTCCCCTTCCCTCTCTTCATTCTGCCACCTGCCCTGCCCCCCATTTCTCACCAGCCTGGGGATCAGGTCCTAAGGCCACCTGCCCACAGGAGTATAACGTCCCTTTGATCTGCTTTGCACCTCAGGAATGATCTTGTCTACAGGCTATCTCTGTGGTGAGCAGTCCAGACCAACCAGAGGCTTTCTAGCTCTCTGCCTCTATCCCACCCTAAGCCAAGCCTGCTGGGCAGAAGCTCAGCCCACGCCATCCTCTGAATTCCAAAGAGGTACCACCACTCTCATTCTGTCCATGGTGACCAGCTGAGCCAGGGTGCTGGCCCGGCCCCTATGATGTGACCACAGCCTGTCCCTAAGACCCCTGAGTCTCCCAGCAGAGTGACTTCATGATGTCACCCAGACCTGCCAGACAGTCACCAATGCATGGGGCTGGTGAGGTTTCGAACTGTCCCCTCTCCTCCATATGCTCCCCCAAGGCCCCCTCCCCCCACTGGTGGCCCTTTCTGCCTGTGGCCAGCACTGGTGGTTGTGTTTAAGTGAGTAATTTGGCCCCTGTTTAAGGAGAGGAAGTAATAATAGCGGCCATAATTGTCCAAATTACAGCTGCCCCTCTGAGTTTGACATTTGCCTAATGACGGCAGACGGAAACCTGACCTGAGGCCCAGGGCGGGTGGACAGTGATGACTGCTGGGAGTGTCCCCAAAGCCAGCCAAACCTTTGCTGGCCATAGCCCTGAAGGATGTGCCTCTCAGCCCAGACACTTGCAAACCAGAGTCCAGAGAGGGAGCCACTGCCCACGGCCTTAAGTAGGGCTAGAGACAAGCCACCTTTCTATTTGGTAAGCTTTCGGCTTCAACCAGACTGTGCACTGCCCATTCCAAACTTGAAGTATAGATCCCCAATCCTTCAGCACTGCTTTTGTTTGTTCCCGATGGTTGATGGTATATGACATCTAGGTGACGTTGTGTTTATAAAAGAAATAAAGGAGAGGAGGGGTATGTTAGGTGGATGTGCAGTCAGGTGTGGGGGAAGGGGTGCCTCCGCGGGCCCATGCTCAGGCATCCCTTCCCCCTGAGGGTCCAGCCACAAGATAGTATAGAACAGAGTTTAATTAGGGCATGGGGAGGGGAATTGAAAGGGTAGGGGAGAGAGAGAGAGAGAGAGAGAGAGAGAGAGAGAGAGAGAGAGAGAGAGAGAGAGAGAGAGAGAGAGAGGCAAGCAGCCCCTTTTATAGTGAGCCAGGCACACCTACCTGGCTGTTGCCAGGTAACTGTGGGGCGGAGCCGAGACAAAATGCTAACAGGTGAGAGGCTTGTAATCCTGGCTGGTGTCCAGGTGAGGCACCTGCCTTACTGACACTCAAATGGAAAGAGCATGCTTGCACTGGCATCTGTCTGTGTGAGAAGCACTTGCTGGGTCAGCATTCAGGTGAGAGGACCACCGTACTGGCCACCAGGCAAGAAGCACCTGCTGCCATACCAGAACCCATGTGAGGCAGCTGTTGTATTATATTAGTGTCCAGGTAAGAAGCTCCCCCTATCCCAGTAAGATGCCTGCTCTATTGATACCCAAATGGGACACCTATCATGTAGCATCCAGGGCAGACACCTGCTGAATAGATATCTAGGTGAGATACTGGCCAAGCCACACCCAGATACTTGGCACCCCTCAGATCTATGTGGGCTCTACTGTCACTATTCTCAGTTGGCAGTGACTATGCTATGGTGACATACAAGCCCTGACATGCAACACTCCTGTCTGCAGGCTTAGTGGTAGGCGCTCAGTAGCTCCACATCACAGGACTCCAGGATCATAGCTTCTAAAAGCTAGAGAGAACGTATCAGGCTATACATCATGTCTGCCCACACATGCCCCGTGGCCTTATGGGAGCCCACTGCCACTAGTATCTTCAAAGAGAGGACATCTCACCAGAGACATCCCCAAAGAGCCTGAGATAACACTGTCTGGTCAGGTTGGCTGTGGCCACACCTCCTCCCACTTCAACTCAAACAGCTGAGGTTTATGTAAACTTAGAGGCCAACAAGGGCTTCTACAGGCTGGACAGACCCCAGTGGTGACCCTAGAAGCACTTCCCATCTTCCCCCAAGCTCAGGCAGGGGATTGTCTTCGGTACAGGAGAAGACCAGAACAGCAGAGTCTCGGGAGATCCAGCTCTAAAGGTATGGTCTTGCTCCTACATGATTGAGGAGTTGCAGCAGCACACGGGGCTGAAGACACAGGTGTCACAGGAGTCCCCGGAAGCTCGGGTTCCCTGCTTGGGGGAATTCCTAATACTGACTCTGGTCCAGAGGTTGATGACTGGGCATCAGACTCGGGTTGGTAAGAAACATGATAAGCATGTTTCTTCCACTCCTGGTAACTCAGTCTTCTCTCCTTCTCCTCTTCTTCCTCCTCCTCTACCTCCTCCTCCTCTTCCTCCTCTTCCTCTTCTTCCTCCTCCTCCTCTTCCTCTTCCTCCTCCTCTTCCTCTTCTTCCTCCTCCTCCTCTTCCTCCTCCTCTTCCTCCTCCTCTTCTTCTTCCTCCTCCTCTTCCTCTTCTTTCTCTTCTTCCTCTCCTTCTCCCGCCCCCTCTCTGCATGTGTAAGTGTATGTGCATACATGGAGATTGGAGGACAGTGTGCCATTCTCAGGAACACTGTCCACTTCCTTTGAGAAAGGGTCCCTGTTGCCTGGGGAGATAGTTCAGAGGTTAAGAGCACTGGCTGCCCTTCCAGAGGTCCTGAGTTCAAATCCCAGCATTCACATGGTGGCTCACAACCATCTAGAATGAGATCTGATGCCCTCTTCTGGCCTGCAGGCATACGTGCAGGCTGCAGGCAGAACACTGTCTACATAATAAACAGACAGACAGACAGACAAACAAACAAACCTTGAGAGAGAAAGAGAGAAACAGGGTATCTCATTGGCTCAGGGATCACCAGTAAGGCTAGATTGGTGGGCCAATGAGCACACGGAGTTGCCTGCCTCTTCTTTCTAAGTGTTGGGACCACAAGTGCACACTACCATGCCTGGCTTTTCACAAGGTCCTGGAGTTAAAAGTCCTCGTGTTTGATCCACAAGTGCTTTGCCAATGAAGACATCTCCCCATCCCTCAGCCAGCCCCCTTCCATCTGAGGATCTGGTGACTCTAAGCTCCACAGTGGCCCTGGCCTGGTATTAGGTACAGAGATGCTGACCATGTCCTGGGACACTACAGTCTCTGTTTCAGGTCCGAGCAGCTCCGAGTGCTCCTGGCTGCAGGAAAGGTGGAGGGATCACAAGGCTTCCCCCAGTCACTTCAGTATCCACACCCCTGTTCATGCCTCCTGCCTCCTTGTACCTGAGGTTCTCCCTACAGAGCTGGGCCTGGAGTCCCCTGGGAGCTGCTTGCCCCCACATCTGGGTTTCACTGTGTGTTTTCTGATCCCCTGTTAAGAGGGGATGCAGAGCTCTAGGGCCCAGAGATTGGGTAGAGATGGCTAAGAATTCTGTGTGCCTACAGGGAGGCCATGGAGGCCTTGGACATACAGAGGGTGGACTTTGGCAAACAGGAGTCCTTGCCACAGCCTGGCTGGCTGTCTCAGGTCACATCCTGGCAGGACCCCCATGCCTAGGAGGAAGGAGCCTCGAGGGAAGGAACTAGTGGGGTACTGAGCCTGTCCCAAGTGCCAGTCCTGGGAAGGAGCTGACCCCACAGAGGTCAGGGATGGGCACTCTGAGGACAGGGGACCTTATAACAAATAAGGCTCCTCAGCCTGAGGACTGGAGACTGGGGCCACCCAAAGCTGCACACCCTGGGAACTGGACTTTCTCACTTGCAGAATGTCCCTAGAACTGTTCCTCAGAGCACACTGGCAAGTCACCAAAGGTACCCACGGGTACCTCCAGGCTTTGCATGGGTTGGCTAGGGTGAAAAGGGACTCAGATATATGCCTAAGCCCGCCCCAAACCCCTTTAGCTTGGAACCTACTTAAAGCAAAGCCCCTTAGACACTGGTTAAGAACGCATCCTTCCAGCCACGAGGCAGCTGGGGCCTCTGGAAGAGCATAAAAACATCTAGCTGACACTTGGTCACCTTTATTATACACAGAGGCCCCTCATCTCCGGCCTCTTGAGAGGGCTCTCCAGCCAGGCTGCCGCCTGCCCTTGATCTGTGCAGTATGGTAGGTGGGCCTCCCTCACCCATCCAGGGAGGGCCTTCCACTGCCTGCCTTAGGGGATCCTGGCTCCAAGGGCCTCAAGTCAGGTCACATCTATCTCCAGGAATGGATGAGGAGTGGGTTGGCCACAGTGGGGAGGGCCACTGTAAAACAGCCCATAGGGACAGGATGGTCACACTGCTCTGTAAAGTATGACCCCAGCACTATGAACCTTCCAGAGGACAAGCAAAACTGTACATCCGTTCCAGGAGCGGAGGTGTGCCTGCCACAGCCTCATTTATGGCTGCATGTATATAACATGTGTGTAGGAAGGCGTTGAACCAAGCTGCAGACTTATTTCCCTTGCCTTCCCTGTCTGCTGCGTGTCATCTGGAACAAACATGATTCTTGCCCATTCCCAGGCCCGCTGTGGTTTCCCGTGTTGAGACTTTAAGGCAGAAGTGCTAGGAGCCGGGGCAGTGGCTCAGCTAAGTCACCTGCCACACAAGTGTGAAAATCAGAGTTTAAATTCCCCAGAACATACTTAAATGCTGGGCGGGTAAGGTGGCCTTGCCACGTGGAGACAGGGGATCCCAGAGCCAACTCTGGCTAGAAAGACCAGCCATTAGCCACCTCTGGGTTTATTTGAGAGATGTTTTCTTAATGGATTAGGTGAAAGAGTGATTTCTCCCTACATCAGCCTCCGGTCTCCACATATGTGATTACATGTTCATGTAAAAACATGCATGCACATAATTGCATACTACACACACACACACACACACACACACACACACACACACACACACGAAACTAACGAGTCAGAAGTGTGAGCTTTCCCCCTGCATCTCTGTCAGTTGTAGCCGCTGTGCCACACAGAAGCAGGCATCCCATCCTATTTCAGGAATGAACTCTGGGCGAGAACCATCACCTTCTTTCTTCTCCTTCCTCTGGTCACAGCAGCTTCTGAAAACCACGGCCTTCTTCCTACCTCTGCATCAGGAGTGGGGCAACCAGCCCATGTCCCAAACTTCCGTGGCTGATGTTCTAATGAGGAATGTCAAGAGGAGACATCTGCAGGAAAAACAAAACATTCACTTGTGAGAGAGGGAGCTGTGGAGAAAATCACGCCATGGAGTACGGTCTGTAGTTCCACATCCAGTGGCTCCGGAAGTGATGTGCGTCAGAGACGTGGGATGGTCTAGATCTTGAGTTCACATGGCACAGGGGTAAAGGGTACAGCCATCATCCCCCATCAGGGTACAGGGTACAGCTTTGGTGCCCTAGGGCTGATTTTTCCACTCAGGGGCCCAGAGAAACTACTGTGGTTCCAGATATCACACATGCACACAGAACCTCAGCCTCTTTCTGATGTCCTTTCCCACCTTCCTTGCCTGAAAAGTGAGAAAGTGGGCCATCGGGGACTAGAGGTGCGGAGAACCGAACTGGGTGCCATTCTGGACTGCTCAGGACCTGGAGGCTCTCCAGGCAGTTCCCAAATGGACATGACTTCTTTCTCCCAATGTACCTCCCAGGAGGCCACTTGGTCCCCTAAGCAGATGTGCTGCAGGTAAGAGGGAGCCCAGAGATATAGGGTGGCGGGCAGGGTAGGAGGGTGCAGGGCCCCTGGGGTTTGAACCAGAAGGTGTCTGGACATGGGAGGTGTCTTCCAGACATTCTAATACTTAGGATAGGAGAAGAGACCCAGTGCTTCAAATGGCAGAGGGGTGCAAGCCCAGATCTTGGCACTAATTATGTGTTATGTCTTGAGAACTAGTGATTCAGGTGGGGACTATATGGGTTCCAAGGACAGAGCCTATTGCCAGCAGACTTGGAAGCAACCCTTTTCACCCACTTGCCAGTCTTCACTCATCCTTCATCTGTTCATTCAAGGACTGATGGCTCGCGATGGCTGGGGTTCTTAGCATCCTCCAGCAAGCTCCCTCTGTCAAGGATACAGATATAGAAGATACAAGCAGATACAGAGTTGCTAAGGAGCAGCAAATGCCAGCAAGCACGGAGGTTGGAAGCATGGAGGCTCCGGTAACTCTGATGCAGAGTTAGAGGTGTTGCTCTCAGGGGGACTGGGCTCAGCAGCCACAGCTAGACACAGGCAGAGGGTAGGGAATGTTTGAGTGCTTGCTCCTAACTCTGTCCCCAGCTCTAGTGGAAAGGCGGCTGGCTATTCAGGTGGGGTGCATTTCTATCTCCTCTCCCTGTGAGCAGAAACCTCCCTGGTGGTCCCCCGGCCTGGCTCCCTTTGCTGGGAGGGGTGCCCTCAGAATCAGGTGCACAGCGTGAGCCCTTGTCTCCCTGTCCCTCCCCTCTCTAAGCCCTGTGTTTACAGGAGCAGCTCACAAATCACTGGCCTGTGCTAATGGACCCTGGCCCGTGAGCCTCTGACAGCCCCGGAGGCTTTTAGGAAAGGCCTTTGACTCCAGTGACCTGGCAGTGACAGTGGGTGCACTCTCTCCCCATCCCCCTGCCTCAGCGCAGACACAAAGGAGGACTTGGAGGACAGGCGCAGGTCTGGGAGATGCTTCCTGCTTTCTTGAACATTTTCAACAGGGTGAGACCCAGCGACATTGGCTTTCCCCACCACCTCAGCAGTCCCGAGAGAACACTGAGGCCCAGGCCTGTGCTGTCTGCATGTTAGACCAAAGGGGCAGAGCTGCAGCGCAGTGTAGGACCTGTGTGGTCTACTGTCTCCCTCTGGTCCCCTGAACTCAGTGTTTCCAAAAGGGGAGTTCAGCTGGGCCTACCAGCCAGGGTGTGTGCCCCACTAGGAAATGCCTGTCTATTATGAGCCTTCCTCATCTACTCTATACTCCAACCCAGGGTTTAGGGAGTGGGAGACCAAGGTGGCAGAGGCTCACCATGTACACAAGTACCATTGGTGTGGCTAAGTACCAACAGTGAGGGTGTAGCTAAGCCCGGGTTGGCTTCAGAACATGGAGACCAGGAGAGGGGAATTTCATCACATGGTGGGAAAGGGTTCCTGGAAGGACCAGGGTGGCAGGTGCTAGGCTCTGCCAATACCTCCAAGGGTTTGTATGATCCAAATAAGTGTTACTATGTGGCCCACAGTAGCAACGCCACCCACCCCATATCCCATTGCCTCCCCCAATTCCTCAGGAATCCATGTGAGGCATGAAGTGGGGCATTTGTCACTCCAACTGTGGGCTATGTCACCTGGTAAAAAGAATTCTAGTGAAAGGGATACATAGCTTTCAGTTTTTTGAGTAATTTCTTTTGTAAAAAGTGGTTATGTCTTTTATTGTCTATATGTACATATTATATATGGAAGAAAAAATACATTTGTTTACATGCAGCCCAGGGTAACCTCAAATTCCCCATGTAGCCAATAACCTTGAATTTCTGTTCCTCCTGCATCTATCTACCTCTCTTGTGCTGGGATTATAGGTGTGCACTACCATGGGTATCTGATTTTAGGTTTTGGCATGGGGGATGATAGAATTATTTGCCAACTTGATGAGGGTTTAGAAGCAACTGGGAGAGAAGCCTCTAGGGGTTTATCTTGATTCTGTTAATTGATGTGAGAAGATCCATATTAATTGTGGGTGGGTTCATTCTGTGGCCCTGTGATCCTAAACTGTGTAGCAGGGAGAAAGTGAGCTGGGCCTGTATCCATCCTTTCTGCTTCTTGACTGTGGAGACCACGTGGCCAGCTGCTTCAGGCTCCTGCTGCCCTACAGTGAATGGGGGTACATGTATGCTGAGCTGTGAGCTGAGATTAAACCCGTTCTCCCTTAAGCTGCTTAAGAAATTTTTTTCTTCCTTTTTATTTTCTGTGTATGGGTGTTTTGTTTGCATGTATGTCTGTGGACCTAGAAGAGGGCGTCCGATACCCGAGCACTGGAATTATAGCTGTAAGCAATCACAGTTGTAGGCGCGGGGGATTGAACTCTGCTCCTCTGGCAAAGCAGACAGCGATCCTAGGTGCTGGCCCATATCTCCAGCCTCCCTCAAGCTGCTTCTGTCTGTCTGTCTGTCTGTCTGTCTGCATATTTCATCACAGCAATAGGAAAAGAAACTAAGGTGTAGGTCTCATTCTTTAGCTTAGGCTGGCCTAAACTCAGCAATCCTCCTGCCTCAGACTCCTGAATGCTGAGATGACAGATGTGAGCCACCATCCTAGCTTCCATATTGTTCTCATCCCATTCATCTGGGCATGGGTTGTTTTTTTGTCTGTGGGCTCTCGTGAATAACGTCATTGTGAACCTGTGTGTTCTTGGATGAAGACGCACAGGACTGGGATCGTTCCCTTCTTAGGTAGTAATTCCCTGGTTAATGTTGGAGGGAATGCCCAAATTGCCTGCATTCTCATTCCCATTAGCGACAAAGAAAGCTAGCTGTGAGTGGAGCTACTTGCAAAAGCCAGAATCCCTGGATTCCTCTGGAACTGGGTGAAACTGGAGGTTTCAAGCATCTTACGTGGGGGTTGGGAACCAAACTCAGGTCCTCTGCAGTAGCACTGAGAGCTCCTAAGCGCTGAGCCATCTCTCCATCCCCCGTCCCCATCCAGAGCACCTTTGCTCTAGAGAAACATCACTTAGGCCCCTTGCCTGGCTTAAAACTGGGCTCTCATCATTACTGGCAAATTTTAAGAGTTCTTAGTCCGGTCTGGACACGAGACCTTTATCAAACTTGTGATTTGTAAATATTTCCTCCATTCTCCGGGTCATGTTTCTACATTCTCAACAGCGTCCTTTGAAGCACGACTTTTTTTTTCCATTTGGATCTGGCCCACTCACCCATTTTCCTCATCTGTTTCTTCTGCATTTTGGTGGCATATCTAAGAATCCATCATCAGATACAAGGCCGCAGAGACGTACTCCTGCGACTCCCTAAGAGCTTGGCAGCTCCGGCTCCTGCACTGTGTCTTTGATCCACTTGGAGTTAAGTTTGCACGCAGTGGGTTTGTATATTGTTCTTGGAAATAAGTGCGCGTGTTGCAGCCGAGTGAGCACCTTGAAACGCCACTTTGTGAGAGAGCACTGTTTCTAAGTCGCTTACTTCATCCATGAAAAGGAGAGACAGAGGGACAGGGTAACGGCAGTTACTTCCTCAAAGACGCAGCATGGTCTTCCATCCTGAGTGGGGCCATTGTGATCCCTGGACCATTATGCAGTCTAACATCTACCAGACAGAGCTCCGGCTCTCGTGGTTGGGGGATAGATAGGTAGACTGTTGGCGGAGGAGGCAAAGCCGAGAGGTTCTGGTTCAAGCTGCCTTCCTTCTGGTCTGGCTTGTACCCTCCTTGTCCTCAGGGTCACAGTGCCCCATCTGTCAAGCCTGAGGCTGAGATAGAACCTGCAGCAGGCTTCAGGCTAAGATGCTAAGTGCTGCCCCAGTTAAGGTGACCATGTAATCTCCAAGCCTGTCAGAGACCCTGGTAGCCCAATGAGTGATGGCCCTAGGGGATTGACCAGCTGCCTGGGTGTCCCATAAACACAGCCTTAAAGTGGCTGGTGACACCCATCCATCTTGCCATTGGGCTGTGTCCTGGTGGCTTTCAAGGTGGCTCTCTTTGACACTAGCCTTGGCCCCTTCTGGGTGGTGAGATGAAGATGTAATGGGACCATGGATGGATAGAACCCCACAGCGGTTCCTAGGCGGCTGGGATAGTCGTGTGAAGGCAGAGTTGTGAAGCAAGGCACCCAACCTGAGCTCCACCCAACAGGCCTCTGTCCCTGAACCTGAAACCATAGCCCGCTGGGGTCTATCTCCAGACCACAGACAGGAAGGACAGCAGCCCCAGCCTGGCACAGCCTCCACAGGGGTACGATAGAGGGGTGGTAACTATGAGCAGCTAGGGCTCTCAGAAGTTGAGATCCAGGGTGCTGTGTTTTCTTATTCCCCAGGGACCCCCTAAACACAGCACACAGGTCTGATACCTCCTCACTTCTCCTTTTCCTCTTCTACCTCCCTCCTCCTCCTCCTCCTCCTCCTCCTCCTCCTCCTCCTCCTCCTTTCTTCCTTATCTATGGAAAGAAAAGATAGACAAAGGGAATGGGGGGGGAAGGAGGGAGGGAGGGAAGGAGGACACACACGTCTTAGCTCTAACATATCACCTCATCATACATTTTGTGGGACATGCTACAGTTTTCTGGGCGATGAACCCACTTTTTCTCTGTTTCTTGACTTCACCCCTGATTGGAGACTGGCTCATTCTGTCCTTTGTTGTGACCCTGGGGTGCCATGGCCCTTTGAGAAGTCTAAGGAGGCTCCGGGAGCTCTGCTGGAAACCTGGCTTTGTCAGCACAGACAGCTCCATGTGCTCCCTGGTCTCAGGCCGGGCCTGGGGCAGACCATCAGTAGGCAGGAGCTGGGAGCACCTGCTGCAAGCCCCACCACCCCTCTGGCCGCCACAGTGCCCTCCTGTCTAGGCTATAGATAGAAATATCTTGGTACCTTCACAGGGGCCCCGCCCTTTTGGGAACCAGAGCCTCATCTGCAGATTAGGAGGCAGGAGCCCAGAGGGATCTGGCAACTCTTGGAAAGAAGTGGTGGGCATGCGTTTGACCAAGAGCTTCGTCCTGGTGCACCACGAGCAGCCTTCTGACTTCACAGAACGGACCATCTGGACACTCTCGCTTTCCAGCCGATCACACCAGCGATACTTCCTGGTAGGGCATGGGGACCTGGGGCCTGCAAACCCAGCTCCTTGGAAGGCAGAGCCTGCCTGGGCTACAGAGCACTTTTGACTCAAACATGGACAATTTAGTGAGATACTGTCTCAAAATAAAAGGGCGGTGGCTGCACTTCAGTGAGCATTTGCCAAGTGTGCACAAGTGTGCCCTAGGTTCCATCCCCAGCTCTGAAACCAAACCCAGAAAACTTAAATGAACTCTGTGTGTGTGTGTGTGTGTGTGTGTGTGTGTGTGTGTGTGTGGTGTATGTGTGACTTTAGATGTCCAGCTGTATTGCTCTTTGGTATACACCCTTGAAACATGGTCTCTTACAAAACCTGGAGGTAGGCTAGTTGTTAACAAGCCCCAGCCAGCCATCTTGTCTTGCTGGGGTTACAGGTACCTGTGGCTGTGTGAGTACTAGGAATTGAACTCAGGTCCTCCTGTTTGCACAGCAAGCTCTCTTAACCACTGAGCCACCCCCCAACCTTCCAATCCCTAGCTTCAAATCTTTCTTGCCTTATGTCTGAGACTGGCAGGGCCAGGACAGAAGAGTTCGTCCATTCCATTTCCTTTGTCTCAGTCCCAAGGGTAAACCCACACCACCACTTTTCTACCCTGTTCCCATCTAGACTGAAGCAGAAAGAGCCCGGTCTCACATGTCTCTGGCTTCTGCGCAGGCCTCCCCTTCTGAGCCTTGGCTTCCTCTCCGTCACTGAGGGTCAGTGTCTTCCTGTTTGCAGAGTAGCTGGATAGTGTGCCCTACCTCCCCCAGGTCTTGATGACATGCCCCCAAGGAATCTGCTGCTGCCCCCCACATGTCACTGTGTGACCAGCAGACGTGAGGGAGGGGAAGCCAGATCGTTTTTCAAACAAAACGGTATCAGATGTGTGATTTGGTTTAAATATACATATATATATACCTATATATATATATATTCCTGGCAACAGCTTGAGCTGTGCTCAACCCAGGTGGGGGAGGAGGTGGAAGGGAGACCATTTCAGTGGCTTAAAACACCCCAGATAAGTGTTCGGTGATTAAGTGCCACCATTAGCTCTAATGGGCAATAATTGACGATGAGAAACAATTTCTAGAGCACCACGGGCCTGGTGCCCCACACCCTGGCCCCAGCGGGGACAGCAGAGGGCTGATTAACTCCTGGGCTGGAGGAAATGTCGGAGGCACAAAAAGTTTCCAGATTCGACCATAATTGGAAGAAGTGATTTCACTTTCCACAGCAGGCTGATGAGGGGCCACCCACCTGCTGGTGAGGGTGGGGTTTGTGACTGTTTCCTGCCTACCGTGGATCGGAGTGACACCCCACCGCTGTGCACTGTGCAGGGAGCCACGGTGTGGGGGTGGGGAGTGGGGATGGGGCCTTACTGCTCACAGGTCCTTCTCTCTTGATTTTTCTCCTGAAGACTCTAGAGAAGATGCCCCGAATGAGCTGGCATAGAGAGCTCTCCATCCTCAAAGGAGGCAGCTGCATCCTTCACACTTCACAGTAGTCAAGAGCACAGGGCTCCACTGTCTTCCCCCTCTGCCTCTAGAAACGGCTCCTGGTTGCTCCCACGTGGTGAAGCCGGATGCCCGTTTACCAGAGCCACTCACCTTTGCCCCAATCCAAAAGCATAAATAGTCCCTTCCCATCTGCCTTCTCGGCCATCTGCCTGCCCAGCATCTCTGAAATGCATCTTCTTGCCTCACATTCTGGCCATCCCCTTCTTACATCCGTTCCCTGCATCACAAAGTGGATGACTTCACAGTCTTTACTACCTGGGTAAGGATAGGTGGGCATGAACACTATTTTATGGCTGTCGCTGCCTGTGGGTGCTCGCCGGCAAACTAGGAGTCATAGCGAACCATTCTGCTGTGCCTCCTGGCCCTGTGAGAGATGGCACTGGAAATGTGTGCTGAGGGCTGGAGAGATGACTCTGCAGTGAGGACCACCAACTGCTCTTGCAGAGGGAGGGCTCGAGCTCAGTTCCAGCCCCCATGTTCCAAGCTTACAACCACCTGTAAACTGCAGCTTGAGGGGATCTGATACCCACTTCTGACCTCTGCCAGTACCTGCACACACACACACACACACACACATACACACACACACACATACCCCACATTTTAAAACATAAAATGAGTTTAGCCAAAAGGCAAAGCAATAATTAATTAATACTAAAATGAATGCTGAAGAGCTGGAGACATGCTTAGTTGGTAAACTGCTTGCTGTACAAACAAACGTGAGGACCTGAGTTTGAAACTCCAGAACCCAGGTAAAAAGCCAGGCAAGTGGTGTACTCCTGCAATCTTAGCCTGGAGAGGTGAAGACTGGAGGATCCCTGGGGCTCGCCCACCAAGTCGGTCTGGATGAACCAGAGAGCTACAGGTTAAAGGAAAGACCTTGTCTCAAAGAAGAAGGTGGAATCTATACAGAGAGAGGGCACCTGAAGTCAACCTCTGACCTCCACATGCAAGCACACAACCCCCACCCAGTGTCTAACACACCTAGACATAGATGTACACTGAATCTCTCTGCCCCCTCCCCCCCACCCAGAAAACCTCTCAAGTTTGACTTGATCCAGCTAAGCAAGAATAGCTAGCTCATCCCTTGACACTAGTGATCTAACAGGGACCCACGAAAAAGCCAACATACCCTGGATGGATGGGTGGATGGGTAAATGAGGGGGAAAGGTCTGGAAGCCATGTGGGGCCCCATGGAAGGGGTGACTATGCGGCATCCTCCATTGAGCTGGGACTGAAGCCCCTACCAGGCACAGGGCTGATAGGCCACTGCCTTGTTTGTTGCAGTATTTTAGGGGTGGTGGTGGTAGCGGTCTTCCCCTGAGAGAAAGGTTCGGGATGCCTTTGGGTCAGCTCCAGCTGTCCTGCTGGACTGCAAAGGTCAGAACCTCAGCTCCTAACCTGTAGTTGTGGACGCTCCCAGATGCCTTCACTGCTGCTCAGCTGTGTGAGGACAGGCAGGCGGATGAGCTTCTCTGGGCTACCGTGACCTCAGGGCGTGAATAAACTCGGAGGACTGGGCATGAAAGATGAGCCAGGATGGCTGTGGAGCCGCTGCCAGGATCCCTGTGTCAGGTGAGGCCGGGCACTTTTAAGGCTCCTGGACCTGTAGGCTGCTATTCACGATTTCCCTTCGTGCACAACCCAGTGGTGTGACTATTGACTCTGACGCTTTCAAAGCACACAGAATGTAAGGGCGGAGAGGGAACTTCCATCCCAGAGCTCCAAGAGCGCCACGGACACCACAGCACCAAACCTGTGCTCTCAGCTATTTGGTTACACACTGCCACAGCAATGACCAATGGCCGTCATCACAAGCGCTATGATACATTCCTCCTCATAGGGAACGCGACACGCGGTGCACAGACCACGGAGGCCATGGAGCCAAGTCAGCTCCATCATCCACCCACAGCAAATGGAGTGTGCTTTGCATAGCCGCCAGGCGGCGCTACAGAACCCGGGCCCCCGCAGGTGAGACTGGTGACCTGGCCGCTAGCACCTGCGGGGGGAGGGGTGCGGCGCTGCAGGGACCCGGCCCCTTCGGGGCCCGCTGGGGTTTTCAGCAGCTCGTCCGCGAACATTTGCATGTAATTTGGGAGCGGGTCACATGTGGGAGTCATCAGGCGGAGGAAAGGCTCAATCAGGACCTAATCACTGTCTGTTTGGAGGGGTCTGGGCCCAAGTGAAAAAACGAAAACGGGCCTATTTTGTTTGAGTGACAGCCATCAGCAGCCACCTTTGACCTCCCCACTCGAGGTCTGCCCGAGCTTAAAAGCCAATCATCGGGGCAGGGACCAGAAGGGGCACACCCATCCACCCCTTCGGAGCTTTTAGTATTCATTCATTCCTTCCTTCAACACTCTAGTCTGGAGCAGACGTGTGGGGGTGTCTTGAGCTGTCACTTGCCAGCAAGGCCACCTGGCAGGCGATTGTCAACGTTCCCACCTGTAGAATGGACGCAAGAGATGTGCCTGAAACAGCTGGCATTGAGTTGGAAGCTCAGGACTCAGAAGGGACCCTGGGGGGCGGGGCTAGCGCTAGTTGCCCAGGGACAGGGGCAGAGTGAGGTGAGTCTTCCCTTGGGATTTGGACTCCAAGCCACTACCCAGACTCGTGGGGGCACCGCTCTGCTTCCATGGAAATAAATCCCTCTTTCTTGACACCCCCAGAAGAGGGGCCTGAGCCAGGGGATGAGAAAGGAGGTCGAGCTAGGAGGCCGAGATGACAGGAGGACCAGGTGGCCTCGCACTGAGACAACCGGGTTCATCCCAGCGCCTAGCCACCTCCTACAGCTCATCGGTAGGAAGGCATGGGGACCCCGGGGCTTCCAAGACGAACCGCGAGATGGCCCCGCTGGGCGCGAGCTCCGGGAACCAGTCACTGCGGGACGCACGTGCCCCCCCCCCCCCAGGCTCCTGGAGGGTCCCCTGTTCCCCAGGAGGCGCAGCTGAGCAGCTCAGCCGGCGGACCGGGGCGGGGCGGTGCATTAGCGCCCGGCCCCGGCATGTTTATCGGGACGTGGAGCGGGGCCTCCAGGAAACCGTCTGGCAGGCCGGCCCTCGGCAAATGGATTGCCAATTAATCAGCATGTATTTATGAGAGCGTTTAAACCATTATTAATGTAGTGTAAATACGGAACCGCTGGCGGCCCCGGCAGGGCGCACAGGGGCCATCTGCTAGGCGGCCGCATTCCACAGCCGCCTCCTTCCCGGGATGGTCCCCGCCTCCCGGTTCCCACCTCCCAGCCTGCCGTGTTGCCCCTCTTCGAAGGGCCCCCGCAGAATCCCAAGGAAGATGAGCTGCAAGGAGCAACCTGCATCCGCCTGATCCTGCAGCCACGCAGAGAGGGCGAGTGATAACCTGGCTGGGTGTGTTCCTGTCTTGGGGAGGCCGAACAGGTGTCGCGCGCAGGACCCTGTCCTTTGGTCACATGTTAGCTCTATCCTTGGCCACCTGATCCTGCTCTCTGCTGGGCTCAGCACAGGAACAGAAGGCTTTGGGTTCAGCACTGGGGACTCAGAGCTTGTCCCCTCCCATCGTGCCAGGTTCCTTTCTGCTTTCCAAACGTACAAGCCCACCTCAGCAGGGCCACCTTCCTCTTGGGTGCTTGCTGATTGAAGGCCACTAACTCTCGACACATCCTTTCTTAGGGCCCCTTTGGATTACTTTATTGTTTGCACCCATTTTACAAATGAGGCACTGTGACCCAGTGGCCGTGACCCTGAGGGGGCCTGGGGGGTTGTTGCTGCCTTCTTTACTATCCTTCTGATACTTCCCGAAAGCCCAGGACCCCGTTACTTAGTAATTCGGTTTCAGGATCCACCCCAGTTGGAACCACAAGTAGACAGGGGCTTCAAAGAAAAAGATGAAAGCCATCTGTCTGCACATAGATTTAAAGAAAGATGAAGTTTAAGTTAACAGCGAAGGGGAGAGGTGGCTCTGTCTCTAATTGCTCTTCCAGGGGACCAGAGTTTAGTTCCTAGCAGCCATGTCTGCGCCTCAAAAACCTGAAACTCCAAGGGATATATTGCCCTCTTCTGGCCTTCTTGGGTGCTGGCAGGCACGTGGCATGCGGCTTGGAATAAAGATAATCTTGTTTTTTTTTTAAAAGAAAGCAGCAAGGGGTGAAGAGATGGCTGTCCCAAGTCAGGTAGAGAGCAGCTGTCAAAAAGTTCCCTTCCCAGGTCACTGCTTCTGCCGTGACCCTAAGATTTACCCTTTCTGTATTCGTTTCTTTACTTTGCAGCCCATGATGGCGAAGATGTTTTCACCATCAGTGTCTCTGGGAGGGGCCATTCAATGTTTGTTGACTGGCTAGCTGACTGTTGGGGAAATGTAGATGATATGCTTTCTTGGGTGCTGTTTTCCTAGTTTCTCCCTTGCCTGTCCCCCCCCCCACTTGCATAATTCATTTCAATTTTGCCTACGTCACTAGCCTTCCATCCCTGGCCCAGGGGTAGGGAAGGCCTTGAGAAGTCAGCACTGGATATTACTTGCCACCGTGGGAATAGCAGTCCCGCAGGGCAGGGACCAGTCCATGATCCTACCAGCGCTGGACTGCCAGGGACACTAGGCCTGTTCCCTGGCATTCAGGGAGAGGAGAAAACCAAGTCGTGGCATGTGCCCCTATTTCCTGGCCCGCCCCCGCCCCCCATTAGCCCAGCGAGGCTTGTTTATATTACGGCAGGAATAATTCCAGCCCTAATCAGAGGCCCTACGAGCTTTCAGCATTCTTTACCCAAGGACACTCTCCGATCCTATAATTTCCATCTCCCTAGACGCCCCTGATTGAAAGCAAACATTTTTATATTTGGAAAGGAAAAGGGCTGTGTGCTATTCATAGCCTAGTCGGGCTGTCCAGAGCTGGGCCCTGAGGGGGCAGCAGACCAGGGCTCAGCTTTAAGGGTGGATGTTGGAAGACACAAGGTCCCCCACCCCGCCCTTGCCTGTGAGGATCCTACCGGGCAGAGGGAACCCTTGTTCCTGAGTGACCACAGGGTTCTCTGTGTGCCGGGCAGCTGGGAGGCACTGAGTGTGGGTTATAGTAGGATCTCTGGCCTCCCTCTCCTTCCTCCCTTGCCCAGGTGTAGTTTGAGGCCTGTGAGATGACACCTGTGCTAATGGACCCTTGGGAACCTGCGTTGACAGTGAGACCAGAGTTTGCTGGTCAGGGACACTGACTGTCCACTTGGATTCCCTTTTGTCCTGGAACCTGTTCCAGCCCTTCCCGATTTTCTCACCTGTCACTCCACAACTGGTCTGGATCCCTCATGAGTCCCAGGCTCCTCCTCTCCCCCTCTTCTCCCCTCCCTTCGACTCCCCTCCCCATCTTTGGTCCCTTTATTGGTGTATGTGACCTAGCTTAGCCTTGTTACAGGAGCCCAGGCAAGACTGTGTGTCCTTCCCTGGTGGGCTGGGAGAGACCATCTTCCTCGACACCCTGTGCACCAACTGTTCTGTGGGCAGGTCCTCCTCGACATATTAGAAAGATGCTTTGTCAACAATCTATGCTTGTCAGCTTTCCCACACTGACAAAACTCCTGACATAAGGCAAAAGGAAGAGGGCCAAGTCAAAAGGAAGAGGACCCAAGTCAAAAGGAAGAGGACCCAAGTCAAAAGGAAGAGGACCCAAGTCAAAAGGAAGAGGCTCTAAGTCAAAAGGAAGAGGACCCAAGTCAAAAGGAAGGGGAAAGGGCTTTGTCCACCGCTGCTTGGACACTTTGGCACAAGCCTTTGCAGAGAATGCTGTGACTGAAACACTTGGCAGAATGAAGCTGCTTAGCTCATGGCAGCCAGAAAGTCTTAGAGAGGTGAAGAGCCAGGGTACCAGTTCCCACTTCAAAGGCGTGCCGTGAGCTGCTAGATCCAGTCCTCTGCAGTTTCTACTGCCCTCCTCAGTAAAGATGGAGTCTTTAGCACAAATGGCCTGTGGGGAAGGATGTGATTTAACCCATAAAGCCTGTAGGGAAGCACTCAGTACTTCTGTTTTATGGATGGAGAGACCAAGGTTTGGGGAGTCCAGAGAAAGGAACCACAGGATCATCCATGTCCCCAAATCCCAGGTGTCCATGATTAACACATAAAACTGGTAAGGGTAAACTGGGACTGCCTGAGTCAGGGGCTACAGCCTGGCTTGGAAGTGTTGAGGAGGTTTGTTGTGTGTGTGTGGAGGAGGTTTGGTGTGTGTGTGTGTGTGTGTGTGTGTGTGTGTGTGTGTGTGTGTGTGGTGTGTGGATGGTGTGTGTGTGTGTGTGTGTGTGTGTGTGTGTGTGTGTGTGTGTGGTGTGTGGATGGTATGTGTATGTGTGTGTATGTGTGTGTGGGTGGGTGTGGTGTGTGTATGTGTGTGTGTGGTGTGTGTATATGTGTGTGGGGGGCGTGGGGTGTGTGTCTATGGTGTGTGGTATGTGTGTGTGTGTGTGTGGTGTGTGTGTGTGTGGTGTGTATGTGTGTGGTGGATGTATGTGGTGTGTGGTGTGTGTGTGTGGTGTGTCTGTGTATTGTAGTGTCTGCATGGTGTGTCTGTGTATTGTATGTATGTATGAATGGGTGGATGGATGGATGAATGTGTGTAGGGATGTATGCACATGATTGTACATGTACATATGGAGGCCACAGGTTGATGTCAGTAATTTCTGCATGTTCTTTACCTTATTTTCTGAGACAGAGTCTCTTGGAACCTGACTCAGCTAGACTGGCTGTCCAATGAGCTCCAGGGACTCTTTTGTCTCTGCCCCCTGTATTTATATTATACAGTGTGTTGCATTGAATGAGAAACCGTAGTAGTCACTGTGACATGTGTTGGAGCTCTCACACATTACCACTTCCTCAGTTCCTACTCATGCCCTTTCTGTGCTAGTATAAGCTAATGTATTACACTCTTGGGGCCAGTAGAATATCTGAACATACATGTTGTTTCCTATGTTTTCTCTTTAAACATATTAAGAAAAAAATTCATGTGATTTATTATGTTTTTTAAAAAAATATACTTGGATAACTACCTTAAATTTTAGAAGATTTTTAATTGTGTGTGTGTGTGTGTGTGTGTGGTGTATGTTTCACCTGCATGAGACTCTGTACCATGTTCGTGGAGTGCCCAAGGAGACCAAAAGAGCTCATGGGATCCCCTGGAACTGGAGTTACAGACAGTGTGTAACTCCTGTCCCATCAGGACATCACCCTGGGTACACACAATGACACTGGTGCATCCAGGGCTCTCTTGACTGTTTTTCTTGAAAAATATTGCTAGAGTAACAGACTGCACCAGGATGCATTTTACATTCAGATGCAATTTTAAAAGGTTTGTTTGGTTATTTATGTGTGTTTGTGCATATGCATTCGAGCATCCAAGAGGCCAAAAGAAGTGTTGGATGCCCTGGTGCTGGAATTACAGGCAGCTGTGAGCTGTCTTGTGATACTGCCGTGAACAGAACATGATCTTTGGAAGAATAAAACATTTTCTTAAATACTGAGTACCTGTCCAGCCCCAAATATAAATTTTCTTTTAACAAAGCCACATACGCACAGCATCCTTTTGCCTTACTGATGTATAATGTATGTACAATAAAAAACAGTCTGTAAAGTGTGGAGACTGGGAAGTTTTTATGCCAGTTCTATTGGCTTGGGGGGGATGGCTCAGCAGGTAGCGGACTTGCTACTTAAGCACGAGATGTGAGTTCAGGTCCCTAGCACCCAGGTGACAGAAGCTGGGTGCAGTGGATGAGTCCTTAATCTGGTGCAGAGGGTGAGGGAGCGGCAGAGAGAGGGAGGTAGATAGATGCCTGGGGCTGAGTGGCTAGCTGGGCTAGTAGCAACAGCAAACTCCAGCAAGCACAGTGAGAGACCCTGTCTCAAAAAGCAGAGTGGAGAGCCATAAAGGAAGACACTTAACATTGACTTCCAGCCTCCACATGAGCATGCATGAGTGACTACACCCCCACACTCACACCCACCCCACACACCCCCACACACACATACCACACCATCACACACACCACACCATGGAACTGCTGGTCATTTGTCTCAGGGCATCCACCCTTTGAACATGAGTACAGGATACTGTTCACCTGAAAGTGTGCTGAGCCACCTTTAGAGTTACCCTGAGGTGTCTGCAGTCCTTGGGTTTCAGGTTGGATAGGCCTGGATTTTAGCTCTTGGAAGAATTATCAAACCATTTTTTGCAATGCTGCGGCAGGCACTTCCCGCCACCAGGACTCCAGCTTCCCTAAGCCCAGCACTGCTCATTAGAGCCATCTAGTGAGCCTGAGGGACTCCCACCCACTCTGACTCACAGTCTTCTTAGGACTAAAATGTGCTATCGAACATATTTTCATGTCTTATCAACCATTCCCGTAGTCTCCTAGGGGAAGTGTCTGTTCAAGTCATTTCCCTATTGCTTAACTGAGTCGTTTCTTATTTTATTGAGATGTGGGAATTATTTGTAGAAAACCCTGGATATTAAATCCTTATCAACTATGACTTGTCCACTCTGGCTTGAATTTCTCTCTTCAGTTCTTTCTCGCTGTTTGCTTGAGACAAGATCTCATAGAGCCCAGGTTGGCATCAAACTCATTTCATATTTAAAGCTGGTCTCGAACTCTTAATCCTCCTGTCTTCACCTCCCAAGTGCTAAGATTAGAGACGCCTACCACCACATCTAACCCTCACCTCTGGAAAAGCAGCAGGTGCTCTTAGCTGCTGAGCCATCTCTCCCTCCACCCCAAATCAATTTTTAATGAACTTTGTGTATGTGTGTGTGTATGTGTGTGCATATGTGTGTATGTGTGTGTNTNTGTGTGTATATATGTGTGTATGTGTATGTGTGTATGTGTGTATGCGTGTGTGTGTGCGTGTGCGTGCGCGCGCGCGCGCGCGCGTGTGTGTGTGTGTGTGTGTGTGTGTGTGTGTGTGTCGTCAGGCACATCCTCATCCATCTGCACATGTATAGCCCAGCATCAATTGTGAAGAAAAACATTTTTTCCTCTATTGCATTATCTCATTAATCTTGTCCTAAAGCAGTTGGCTGTAAGTCTGTCCAGGCAGCCTACTTGAGCTGGTGAGCTACAGGTTCAGTGAGACCAGCATCAACCTCTGTTTTACACATCGAGGGCTCATGCACGCATGCATGCATGCATGCACACACACTATTCATCTTCTAATTCCTGACTCTAGTCACTGTGACATGTGTTGGAGCTCCCACACAATATCATTTCCTCAGTTCCTTACTCATGCCCTTTCTGTGCTAGTATAATCTAATGTATTACACTCTTGGGGCCAGTAGAATATCCGAACATACATGTTGTTTCCTATGTTTTCTATTTAAACATATTAAGAGAAAATTTCGTGTGATTTATTATGTTTTTTTTTAAAAATATACTTGGATAACTACCTTAAATTTTAGAAGATTTTAATTGTGTGTTTGTGTGTATGTGTGTCTGTGTGTGGTGTATGTTTCACCTGCATGAGACTCTGTACCATGTTCGTGGAGTACCCAAGAAGGATCCCCTGGAACTAGAGTTACAGACAGTGTGTAACTCCTGTCCCATCAGGACATTACCCTGGGTACACACAGTGACACTGGTGCATCCAGGGCTCTCTTGACTGTTTTTCTTGATCTCTCTACTAAGCCATCCTTTCTATTCATCTACCACTCCCCATCCTGCAGAATCCATTCATTATCAACTGATTGTTTTATTGTTTCTGACAATGCCCTGGAACTGAAATTTCTGAGCAGTCTTATCCCATTAAATTGGGAAAGGGATAAATTTTTGAGGCCAGTTTGTGAGTTTTGCTCTGGGCCTGGGGGAGGCGGAGGGTAAGAGGGAGGGGAGGGGGAGTTCTTCTATACTATCCCTTTCCTTGGTTCTTTCTGGCAAACTGGAGGGCCTATGTGTTGGCTTCTTTTTCTTAATTAAAAGGAAACTGCCTTTCAAAGCATGTGTGGATTTCACCTTCTCCGTAGTCTCCGTAGTTTTTCTGTAGAGAGCCTGCCTGCCCCTTCCTCTCACCGTATGTGTCTTTGCATTTGTATGTGTGTGGGGTCAGTGGGTACGGTCCAGGCAGAGGCCGACCTCGCTCTTCCTCAAATACTCTCTGTTGTAAATATTGAGACACGGTCTCTTGCTGATCCTGGAGTCACTGTTCAGCTAGTCTGGCTAGTCGTCTTGCTTCAGGAATCTCTTATTTCTGCTTCCACACTCTGTGCACACAGGTGGACTGCCACACCCTCTCAGCTCTTACACGGGCCCTGCAGATCCACATTCTAGTCCTCAACCTTGCAAAGCGAGTGCTTTGTGCACTGAGTCCTCTCCCTAGCCCTGGTGTTCTCTTCCTATGGTTTTTGTCCTCTTCGAAAAAGTCTCTATGCAATGCGTAGAGTCGAGGCTCTGGTCTTCCTGTCTTTACATTTTGGGGTGCAGAGAGTATTCCTCAGACTGATTGTGGTCCCAGTGTTCTTTCTTAGTACAGTGTCCTGGAGCAGAGCCTCTGTCCTATGGAGTTGGCAGAATACAGGAGCTGCTGGACTCTCCCCTGGATTTATTAGAACATGCCCAACCTGCTGGTAATCTGTTCTCACCAGTAAGGCACTGTTTGCCCCACTGACCCAGAATGGGAAAAGGGAGACAATCCCTATTTGGACCATCATCTTGGTCTGTTTTATGTTGCTGTCCTAGGCTTAGGTGTTTTGCAAAGTAGTTGTTTGTTTGTTTGTTTGTTTTTGGCTCATAGATCTAGAAGGTCAGGGACATTCTCTCAGTTCTGGGGCTGGGACCCATGGCATTGTGAAATGGCAAGAGTTTGTGAGAAAGGGGGGCAGAGGTCACAAGGAAAGACAGGATGCGAGAGACACACATGAGGGAGGCCGTGCTAGGCACTTATCACAGCTGCATTTAGACTTCCCACAAGAATAAGAATGTCCTGTTAAGAAATCACTAATCCCTCTTAAAGACCTAATCACTCCCCACTAAGCCCCATCTCCTAAAGCTTCTACCAGCTCCAGGGGCGGGGGAGGCCCTGCGTGAAACTGCCGGTTCTTGTCATTCTTACTACATCGTACTTGTATTATGCTTCCTTGAATAGATCTCTCATCTAATGTATACCCTGAGGACAATTTCCAGAGACTTCTCATTGTTGAGATTTTAATAGCAGCTTCCAGCTTTGCTCTTTTTTTTTCCTTTTCCTCCTGGGAGTAGGTCTGCAAAGATCCTCATGTTGACATACCTCCGTACGTCTTATCAAAGGGTTGAATTGTCTTCTGAGGTCTTTGTACCAACTGGCTACATTCCCTCCAGCACTGGCTTTTCCACACCCCCACAAGTTTTTCAGATACTTCCATTTTAGCAGGGCCAATAAGGATATAGTATTGTGCTTTTAATTTGTGTGCCCCGGTGACTCAGTGATGGCCAGTTGTCTCTTCATGTGCCTGTTCCTGTCTATCTGTAGTCACTGGTGAAGGGCTTGTTCAAAACCTAGCCCATAAATTATACATATGTTCTTATTATATTTAAATTATACATATGTTCATATTTTATTTCTTCATTTTTGGGTGCACACATGCTATAGTGTGCATGTGAAAAACAGGCCAACTTGAAGGAATCGGTTCTTATCTGCCACCACGTGTATCTCAGGGACTGAACTCAATCAGCCTCAAGCAAGCACCTTCCCCTGCCGAGCCATCTTGCCAGCCCATGCCCATTCTGAAATTGGATTCCTCCACCCCTGCGTTTTGAGAGATGTCCTATAAATACTTTTCTCCTGTTAGTGGTTCATACTTACACTTAATTAATACGGCTTGCTGCAAAGTAGAAGTTTCTAATCTTGTAGTTAAACTTATCAGTTTGTTAGGGTATTGCTGGTACGTTAAGTACTGGAGCTGATTAAACAGTGCCCAAGTCAAAGTCACAAGGTCTTTTTGTGTTGTCTAGAAGAAGACGTATGTTTTATAGTTTTGGTTTCTTTTGGGGGTGGGGTGGCAGCTACATAACTATGATATTCCCTTGAGCAGCTTAAATCCAAACAGAAAGTAATGGGTTTCAATCTTAACAGTTAAGCCACTACTACACCAACAGGCACATGACTTCTGGGACATGTATACTTAGTGTGACAAGCAGACTCTTTGGCTGAGAAGGATTATTGGTGACAGTTCTCTCCTAGCAACCTGTAAAGCACCTTATGATACTTCAAACAACGCTAGTACAAAGAGAACTATCAGCTTGATCCCAGCCTGATTTCTCCATGTCCTACAACTAGAATATGTGATTTCATCAGCCATAAAGACATACTGTCTAGTTGGGCCATACAGCCAACAGTGGTTTCAATCACCCGTGTCATATGTGGAAGTGGGTAAAGGGGAGGAGCTTCCTTGGCCAGCAACTGGTACTCTGAAGGCCACTTGTCATCTTTCCCAGTAAGTGCAAATTGATCTTAGGATACAGCATCTCAGAGAATTTTTTTTTTTTAAAAAGAAGTTGACAAAGTCCAATACAGCACATAAATAATCCAACACTGGTACCAGCTATCCTGTCAATAGAGTAATGTTGAGTGCAATAGCATAATGGGACGTATTCCCCCATTTAGCCCTTCGTGATCCATAGTCATCTCTATAAATCATCTGACCTCCTCGTGATGATGCACAGGCATCTTGGAAAGGCCTTGAGCTGGGCGAGTGATCATGGTTTTTACCTAATTCACTCAACTCTGTGCAACTCTTCGTATAACAAAACTCATTTCATTTGGTAACAGATGCTGCAAGCCAAATAAGTCACTTAGGCACGGGGGCTTCCCACAGCGTTACCCATTCTCCAGGGTAGACGCCTTATCTGCATGGATAACACTCAGAACCCAGTGACAGAGATACCTAGGGTTCTGAGGATAATGAGGAGCAACAGGAAGCATAGGTGCTGTCAGTCATGCTGAAGTGGTGGGGAGGCCACACCCTTGTTCATGCATGAGGGGCCTGTGAGTATGTGCATGTGTGTGCATATATTGCTCCTGTTCATGCATGCAGGTAGGTGTACATATTTACATGCATGTGTGTGGAGACCAGAGGTGTCCTCAAATACTCTCTACCTTGTTTTCTCAAATAGTTTTATTAATTCTTTGAGAATTTTATACAGTTTATTTTTATTGTATTTGTTCCGCCTTGTCAGCTCTTTGCCGGCAGGTAGCTGCGAGGAGAGAAACCCAGACCCACCAGGTCTCTCCGGGGGCTGAGTGGGATGGTGAGCGTTGGTGAACCCGAGAAGAACCACACTGGGCGCGGAGTCCTGTCGAAGCAGGAACTAGCTTTATTGCATCAGTTTCTCACTTTCTATGGAGCAGATGGCGAGGGGTATGGGGCGATCTGGTGGGGCCTATGAGATTATTCTGCATCAGCAGTTGCCAGGCAGACAAGGGTTTGACCAGGTCACGTAGGTAGTGCTGAGTCACTCTACAGTGGAAATGACCAGGACAGATCACAAAAATCAAGCCCGGCTCAAGCTGTTCCTCCAGACCCAGGATAGGGGTCCAACACCCCTTCCTTCCAACTCCTCCCAGGTTCTTCTCTCTACCTCCATGCCTACCCGGTTTTGTATTCTCTCTCTCTCTCTCTCTCTCTCTCTCTCATTTTTAATCCTTGGAGTTTTATGGACACAGTATTAAACTGACTTCTAGTGACATCACTTCACACGTAGACTAGTGTGAGACTCATTAGAGAGGCTTCTTCTAGCAGTAGATAGTGACTGACACAGAGACCCACGACTGGTCAAAGTGCAGAGAACGAGAGACTGTGGAATGCTTGCCTAAGTGGGACGCTTACGTCACAGTCCCTTGAGTCCAATTTGTGCAGCTCAGACACTCTTGGGTGTGGGATATCCCCTAGACTATGACTGACCTACCAGGGGTTACACTTGCAAATAGAACTGACTCTCCCTCTCCCTGCCACTGTCACTGAGCAATACTTCTCAGCTATGGGTGGCACTTTTGTCGACCTGAGCTTATGCAGATCTTGTGCAAGCTACCACACTCATTGTAAGGAGTTGTGTGCAATCGCTCCATTGGGCCCAGAAAACACAGTTCACATCAGAGTCATCTACCACCACAGGCTCTTATAACCTGTCTGTCCCCTCTTCCATTATGGTCTCTGTCCCTTGATAGCAGGGGCTGTGATAGAGAGGTCCCACGTAGAGCTGATCACTCCACAATCTCTGCATGTTAACCCGTTGTGGATCTCAGTGTGAACCACCATCGACTGCAGAAAGAAGTTTCTTTGATGAGGGTTCAGTGGTACACTAATCTATGGATATAGTGATAAGTCTTTTGGAATCATTTTAATGCTATGGCTATTTAGCAGAATAATAGTAATAGGTTGTCCCCAAGGGCCTATGACCTGTCTAATTACACGTCTTGGTCTGATAATAGTAAGGCAAGGGAAGGCTTTCATCTTGTGGAGCAGGCCATACAGTCAACCAGAAATTAGTTGGTTACATCCATGACATCTGTACCACCATTGCACATATGTGTAGGGCATATTTTACCAGGCCAGTTATTATTGTGGTTTGCAGAGTTCACAGCTGGGTATGACTAATAATTATTTCTCCTTCTCTGGTAGTGTGCATGACCAGTGCAGTATGAAAGCTGAGCAGTAGAGATGAAGTTTCCAGGTCAGTGACAGCTTGATTTCTCTGTGTTCTGTAACTCAGGCATGTCACGTCTTCAGCAATAGGGTCCAAGTTCTGGAGGGTCACCAAGGAAATCGCCTACCATGTTCAGGGATCTATGGAACCCCACTAACCAACAACCCATTCCAAGAACTGAGTTTTTTTATTTGCTAACCTGTTATGTCTATTATGGGCACTGTCACCCTGTTGCAGGGTAACTAACGTTAAGCTTTTTGTATATGTATATGTAGAGATGTGCATTTTAGGAAATTTTTATACCAGTGGCTTTTATACAACTTTTTCAAAAGGTTCTTAGTGTTACCTATCCCTCCCCATTTCTCCTCTTCTACACTCCTCTTCCACTCACCAAATCTCTCTCTCTCTCTCTGTATGTATGTATGTATGTATGTATGTATGTATCTATCTATCTATCTATCTATCTATCTATCTATCTATCTATCTATCTATCTATCTGTACACACACACACACACAGACACACATCTATTTGAGACATGGTCTTACCATATAATGTTACCTGGCCAGGAACTCACTAGGTAGATGAGGTTGGCCTGGAACTTATAAATATCCACCCACCTCCACCTCCTGAATGCTGGGTTTAAAGGCGTTCACCACCATGCCCAGTTCTCTTCTTTGAGGCAAGACCTCTCCCTGAACCTGTAGCCCTGTTCTTAAAGGATCCAGCCCTTCGTATGCCTTACCTGCATCCAACACACAGCTGCCCCAACTGGTTACCATTGCACTCCTGGGATCCACCTTCCCTGTCACTTAAAGGCTGTGCTCTGGGACTGTCATCTTACAGACAGGAGCACTGGCTTTATCTGCCCCTGTGATGTATTTCCAAGCCCCTGAGTGGAGGCCTACATTCTACCTTGCCCTCTTCCCTTTTTTCCCCAGGATTCAGAGATTCCAAGCTCTCCCACACATGCCTCCACCTCTACAGTCAGCCTTGAATCCTCAGGACTATCATCCCATGAGTTAGGGACTCAGCCACACCACTCAACACTGAAGTGATGATGGTCTTCAACTCTGCTCATTCACAGCAACCGACATCATTCACCAAGTGCGCCATTAAAACCAAGCAAGACTTTATAAACTTGGGCTTAATGTTAAGTCCATAAGAAAATCTCTGTAATTTCCTGCTGGGCAATGGGGTTACTGTCTGGTTCCTACAGGCCATAATTTTAAGGGGAGAGAAATGTTCCCCACCACACGAATGATAGGAAGTCAGTAGTTACGGTTCTGGGCAGCTGTTGACATTGGGAAACAGCATGGTGCAGACTCCCACCTACCTCAGCTAAATGGTATCTTTATGAGATCAGTGAGCTTTGGCCTCAGTGAAGGGTGGCATAGATAAACAAATAAACAAATAAATAAACTTTCAACATCTAAGCATAATTGGCAAGCTGACCTTTGGAAAAATATTTTCCCACCCAGTTCCCAAGCTGAGGGAAAATGTGTACTTGGTGCAAAGAGGAGCACCCAATGAGAAATAACTGGGAGCACCACGGACTGGAAGATTGCTTGCTGGGCTCTCGGGGAGTCCTAGAATTACAGGAAGGGCTGAAGATACACAGACCCTGAGATAGGAAGACCAGAGTCGTGCAGACATTATGGGTCCCCTCCTGGAGATGGGCACTCAAGCAGACTGAAGGGGCCAGGCCTGGCCTTGCAGAGCACACACTCTGAGAAACAGGCTGGAGAAACTGCACACCCCGGGCCATCTCTGCTTTCCACGAGGAACCCAAAAGGCCACTCTGACTGCCATGAGAGGCCAGAGGACTCAGCCGATGAACTTCTTGCTGCATCGGCGTGATAACCTGAGTTCAGAGTGACCTCTAACATCCACAGAAACGGGTGGGTGGCGGCTACAGCAGTGTGAGTCTGTAACTCCAAAGCTGGCCAGGACTGGAGGATTCAGGGGGCTTGCTGAACACGCAGTGCAGCAGAGACAGCAAGCTTCAGGCTCAGCGAGAGACAGACCCTGTCTTAAAGAATCTTAAGGTGGAGGGCCTGCGAGATGGCTCGACAGGCAAAGATTGCCACCAAGCCTGATGACGAGTTTAGTCTCAGGGTCCTACAGGGCCAAAGATGAGACTGACTCCTACAAATGATACAGGGGATGAATCTGCTGTCTGTCGGGGTTCTGGCTCCCCTGGGAACTTGTCTCTCCAGCCTTTGCAAGACCTTCAGTTTGCATGCTATAATGGGGCACAGCAGTGGCACCTTTGCCACTCTGGCTTTTGTAGTGCCTGGAATGAGAGGGAAGGGGCTGCACAGCAGGTTTTCCACTCTTCCTGCTCCTCTAAGATCTCTGCCTCAGGCTCTCAAACTCTGGGAACCTGCCTGGTTGGCTGAGCTATGAATGAAGCAGCCTGGGGGTTGGCGGTTGGGGGTTGGAGGAACTGTGGTTGCCCACCTCATGATGAAAGTACTGTCATCACCTTGCATTCAGATGGGGAAACTGAGGCACACTAGGTCAAGTTCAGATGCACAGGGTGTTCTTCCAAGCTTGGAAACTAAGGAGAGGGGCCCTATGGTAGGTTTCTCACCTCGGGTCAGTCTTAGAAAAGGAACAGTTACTAATTACCACTCACTAATTACTGCTCAGGCAATTTCCATAATCGTCTCAAAGGGGAGGACCCTCCCCCCCCCGCGATGAGCTAAGTCGTGAGCGAAAACAGCCCCAGGAAGCCAAGCCAACTGAGCATGTGGCCACCCTCGGGAGCCCTGGAATGTCTGCATCGCCTACCCCCTCCCCAGCCCACAGGAAGGGAAACTGAGGCCCGCCGCAGGGCTGGGTGTCAGACCTCACACACACACACACACAGAGGGCCGGGGTGCGACCCAGAAGGCCGCGCTCCCCGTGAAGACCTTGGTACCCTAGAATCCATCAGGCCTTTCGCCCCCGGAGAACCCTCCCGAGGCAGCGCACGCTTCCTTGAAGCTAATTGCCTTAGTTTGAGGTAATATTCGTCACAGAAACACCAGCAGTAACCTTTGGTCTTGGCAAATTCTCCCCTCAATCACATAACGTAAACAGCGATAAACGAGGGCTTTTTAAGGCTTTCTTCATAATACGTTACACATGCATTTGTTACCGAATCTGGGCTCTCCAAGCCCTGAAACCTGAGCTCAGTGGGGCGGTGAGCCGGCTGGGCCCCCGTGCTGGGGTCAGGGTCCCCCCAACCCGGACCACGCTGCCCCTCCCCCTCCCGGGCCTGCTCTCTCTTTTCTCCCCACCCCTTCTTGCACTGGCTCCCTTTGTTTCCCCCTCCCTCTCTCTCTCTCCTTCTCTCTTTTACCCTCTGGACCTGTTTTTCTTCTCCTTTGTTACCTTGTCTCGGTTTCTGACTCTGAGGTTGCTCTCCTGGTCCATTCCGACTGTATCTCAGCCTCTCTCTGTGTCTCTTTCTGTCTCCCCCTGCACCTCACCCTCCAGTTCTTCTCGGACACAGGCCGAGTAAAGGCGGGTACCCAATCCTGACTTTTTCCTTCTGCCTCAAGCTAACTGGTATTTGAGGCCCAGCCTGCCCAGCCTGGAGTAAAGCACTGGAGAATGAACAAAGGCTGATACAGGGCAGAGAGGAAGTATCGGGTTCAGGAGGGATGGGAGAAATCACGGTGGGCTGCATGGCAGCAGTGTCTTAGGAGCAATGTTAGAGAGGAGCAATAGGAACTGGGTACGTGAGAACGTGAGGCAAGAGTATGGATTCCAGGCTAGGCAGAGGGTCCATGCGAGAGCAGGATCAGGTAGCTGGGAAGAGTTGGTGGCCTGTGTGGGAAGACTCTGCCTCCGTCAAGGAGGCTGGCTCCCCAGGGCCTGGTGCTGGTGCTAGAAGCAAGGCCTGGTACAGACATTTGCTGTGGGGGTAGATTTGTTAGTGGCTGCAGATGGAAGGGACAGACAAGTGGCTAGTCCAAGAGTCCTGGGTCAAGCATCACCCCAGGGTCTCCAAAGCAGGTCCTTGTCCTGTCCACAAGGCTGCCTGTAAGCCTTGTGGGAATAACTTCCAAAGCCAGGCCAGCTGTCCAGTGTTCTGTGGGTGTGGCCACGAGGCTTGAAGCTGGATGACAAGGAATGTTGACGGATGCTATGCGGTACCCTCCCTGGCAGGTAGGAGTCTCACTTCCTAAAGATACCTGGCAACTGGGGAAACCGAGGCAGCAAGGTTCAGGATGCAGGGCCAGGGACATGCCTACCTTCCTGGGCCCAGACAGGCCTGGGTCCAGAGAGACTCAAGAAAATGACTGGCTGAATCTTGTCAGTAGCTCCTTGGATATCAGTGACACTCAGGCACACCATGGAGTGAACAGTATGAGCTGCGAAGCCAGCGGGAGACAGGGAGAGGCAGAGGGAGCAATGCTGTGGGAGACAGAGGCTGAGGCAGGGATTTGGGAGCATCTTCTGTATACTCCAGATGAGCCACACAGGGCATAGACAGGGTGGCTCGCTGAAGGCCCAGCTACCTGCAAAGCTTGCTCCCGGAGAACCAGCAGGTCCAGCTGCCAACGTCCACCCTACTCTCAGGCCGCAGAAAGATCCACTCCTTCCCCATCTTGCCCTTATCCAAGATAGCTTTCTGTCTATCTGTCCTGTCTCTCTATCCAGCAAGTCCTCAGCCAACCCTGGGTAATAGAAGCAACTTAGCCTTCAAGACCCAGAGCCCAAGTTTCATTCCGGGTCTTACTCAAGACTCTCCCTGGTCTCTCTCTTTGCAGAACTGTCCAGTGTCACCTTTCTGGGGTGTCCTATCCCATGACCCTGATGTTTCTAGTCATCTCCCGCTCTTCCCCTGCACCTGAGTGGGTTCCCGACCTGGGCGTTGCCTGCCCAGCCCTATCTCTGGGATACTGCGGGTGGGGTGAGAGCCCTTGGTTCCCAGATAACCCTGTCATTCCTCAGACCCTTCTGGGACCTTCATACATAGAAGGGGTGAGTGGTGGATTGTTAGGGTATGAGTAGGGATAACATATAGAAGTCAGCCTCAGAAGCCAGCCTCTGTGCTAAGGCTAGCCACATTCAGGGAGGAGTACCCACAGGCTGAAGGCTAGGTCAAGGCTCCGGACCTCTGAATTTCTCCCATCTCGCTGGAATTCAGAGAGCTGGTCTCTCCTGGAGAGTCTCTCCTGTACACTGGCCACACCTGGGACCCTCCCCCACTAAGCCCGTGTGGCCTGGTGCTGTTCTAATATTGAGAAAATTGAAAATTGAAGCAATTTATTGTAAAAGGCCATTTCCCTTCAGCAGTCACTTTGGTGAGACCAAGGCAAAGCTGAAAGTGATTCCCTGGGGGGCCAGGTCCAAAGAGGGGCCACCTTTACACAGCTTCCCCAGTTCCTGGACCCCCACCCCCATGCCAGCAAGGACTGCCTACAGCTGCTCCCCTCCTGTGGCAGCCATGGCCTCAGTGCATCTCCACTAGCCTCTGGTCTCCAAACTCGTCCCTCCAATCCTGCCTCTATCTCCCCTCTACATGCTGGGGTGGCGGGTAAGGTGCATATCCCAAACACTCAGGCAAGTCGGAGATGCATGCTTGCAACAAATCTATCTACTGTCAATCTCTGCCAGCCCATGTGTACCCTTGGGAATCTCGATCCATTGATCATCTTCCAGACAGTGACTCCTCTGAGAAGGGGCCATCTTTCTCCCAAAGATCCTTGGTTTCGCTCTGTAGGGTGGCGATTAACTCACCCTAGGCAGTCCAGGGGAACCTGGGAGATGAAGGTGGCAGTTCCACATGGGTAAGCCACACGATGATGCATGGGGCAGATAAAGGTGACAGAAATAAATTGAGTTCATATGTGCTTGTGCCATACATATGTATGTAGTGTGTAGGCATGTGCATTGTATGTGTGTATACTGTGTGCACATGTATACATGTACAACCTATGCAACTGCATCTGTGTGTCTGTTATGTATGCATCTAGGTTGTACATCTATGAATATGTATATGTACACACACACACACACACACACACACACACACANATATATATATATATACATATATATATATATATATGTAAAAGGCCATTTCCTACTTGTATGTAAGCAGGTATAATGAGTGTACAGATTTGTATTATGCGTATGCTGTGTTTCTCTGCATCTATTATATGGAGGGCATGTATATGTGTGTGTATGTATATTTATCTGTACATTAATAAAGGCATATAAACATATATGATATGTATAAATTATATATATGCACATATATTATGTACATGGTCATATGATATGTAATATGTATATATGTGTGAAAACTGACTGCCTGTGTGTATCATGGGAAGTATGTATTATGTAACATACATGTGCTGTGTGTTGATATGTATGTGTATATGAGTATGCATGCCTTGCATTTGTGTGTATGTGTGTGGGAGCAGGTTATGCTCATGTATATGTATGTACAAGGCTCCAGGTAAGGACAATGGCTAAGGCAAGCATGCAGATGAAAACCCTGCCCCAAACCTGTGAAAACGCTGTCACCATGGGGCATGAAGGTGACACAATGTCACTCATTTCCTGAGGCTTCCAGAAGGTTCTGCTATGCAAGGGCCCAGCACACACTTGTAGAGTAGCTACAAGGAGAACATCAGACACATAGAACTCTTGGAACTCCCACTCATGAGCAACATTGTTCAAACAAAGAATTCACAGGAATGAGAACTGGGCAAGCTAACTCTATCCAAGGCTGCTTGTGTCCCCTGTGTGGTCAGCAGGGACTCCTGGAGAGCCATGGTTAACAAGACCACCTTTGCACAATAGTACCTCCTCTATTACTACCCTAGAAGTAGCCAGAGCTAATGGTAGGAGCCCTGTCCGCTGGAGCGGCCTGGACAAGTGGTACTGTGTCAGCCGCAGGCCGGGCAGCAGGGCCTTTGTCCAGATTTCTTACACCCACTCCTACATCCCCCTGCCCATTATCACCTACGTCTGGATAAAGGGGCATCTACACCTCAGATACCATGGCGCTCTGCCCTGTGTGCTCTCTGCCCGTGATGACAAGGTCAGAAGGAAGACACATTTCAAGGTGACAAGGCCCAAGACTCATGGCCATGTCACAACTAAGTAAGGCTGAGAGGGTTAATCTTAAGAGATAGAAGGATAACAAAAATCTCATAGCTCACACACACACACACACACACACACACACACCTCACTCAAACATATATGTGCACATCACACAAAATTACATGCACACATATAACACACCATATATATCATATAAGCACATATAACATTCATACACTGTCTTAGTGAAGGTTTCATTGCTGTGAACAGACACCACGACCAAGGCAACTCTTAGAAAGGACAACATTTAATTGGGGCTGGCTTACTGGTTCTGAGATTCAGTCCTTTATCGTCACGGGTGGAAGGGTGGCAGTGTACAGACACAGGACTGGAGGAGCTGAGTCCTACATCTTGATCTGAAGGCCGCTAGGAGAAGCAGCGAGAGGGAAGGACTCAAAGCCCACCCCCACAGTGACACACTTCCTCCAACAAGGCCATACCTCCTAATAGTGCCACTCCCTGGGCCAAGCATATGCAAACCACCACATATACCAATACTCCATAACATATATGTACTGCATACAACATGTATATCTACCATGTATACACAGCACCTCCAGCAAGCATACACTATTGGGCTCTCATCCTGTCTCAGGCCCACTGACTGGTCCTTGGCATTGACACAGCCCTGGGTTCAGCGGCTGAGGGATGAATCTGGAGAGTGGTAGCTCACTGAGCAACCCTATTACAGAGCCTCTGCTCTCACAGCTTTAGAAGCCAGCTCTCCTACCCCACTCCTTTCCCAGGGCTGAACACAAATGCAGAGGCAGAGGTGGAGCTGCGGCAGGCGGCTGGGCGATAGCTCCATTCGAAGCCTCACTGATGGTCTCCCGTGCTGTGCTTTCTAACCTGGTCAGTGCAAAGGGTTCCACACCTGCCTCAGCACGCTGCTGCAGACTTTAGGCTTTTAGAGATGGAATCTTACTAAGAAGCCCAGTGTGGTCTCAAACTTGCAATCCCCCTGCCTCAGCTTCCCATGTGCTGAGAGTTTAGATCTATGCCAACATCCCTGGCTTCCTTGGCTGTTTTTACTTACCGCTCCTCTTAGACTCTGCTCCCCCAAGATGCCACCCTCAGACCCTGTCCCCCAATGCACTGGGATACTAGGACCCCAGAGCTCCATTCTGAGATGAGACTCTCTAATGAATCACTTGTGGCCAGCACCCAGCCATGTACGAGGCACCTAAGTCACCCAATTCAGACATGTCTCAGTGGCCTTTATTGACCAAATACATACAGGCACTTGACTGTCATGTTCTAAAATAGAGCAGACATGACACATCTTACTAGCTCTGCCTTCCAGTGCCAACTGTTACCACATTCTCAGGTGAGCTCTGCAGACCTGCTTGTCTCCTCTCCTCCAAAGCCACCACAAGGCCTCTGCTGTTGCTGCTGTTTCTTTCCTTTTAATACAGGTGCAAGTTCCTGTATGTGTGCATATGGGTACACGTAGCGGCCAGAGGACAACCTAGGGTGTCAACTTCAGAAATGCTTTCTTTCTCTACTTGTCAAGTAGGCTTCACTGGCTGTCCAGTGAGCCCCAGGGATCCTTTCCTGCTCTGGAATTAAAGATCTGTCACCATAGCCTTCAAGATGTGAATTCTGGAGCCGGAACTCTTGTCCCTCGGGTTTGTGAGGTGAGAGTTTTTACTGACTGAGCCATCTCTCTGGCTCCTGCTGGTGCAGCTCTGGGCACCCCAGTGCCTGTCCCTGTCCTCATCACTCTCTGCCCCCTCTCTCCAGCCCCCTGTCCAGGACACACTAGCTTTGTTCCTGTCTTGGGAAGTCACAGCAGTCTCATCTCTGCAAGCAGCCCTTCGCTCCTGCCATCCTACCAGCACTTACTTAGCCTTCTAGCCAGCAGGGTCCTGACTCACTTCAGAGTCACACACATATAAGGACAGTCACAGATCTCAAGCAGAGCCAGTGTAGAAGGGACTCAAGAGAAGGCACAAAAAAGCCAAGAAACCCCTGGCAGATGTGAAGCTGCTCAATCAGTAGCAACCAAGCCTCCTATGGGACATACTGTGTGCTCATGCAAAGTGAGGACTGACGTGTTCCTGACTGACCGTCACAGGCAAGGACCAATATAGCCCGCTGTATTCTGGAAGATTCTCCATTCTTTGCATCTACAGCTTCTGTCATGTTCTGCCAAGGACCCTCAAATAAGAGAACCTAGCTTGAGTTCCAGCACCTGCATGAAAGCCAAGCATGGTGACACATACCTCAGACAGATAGACAGACAGACAGACAGACAGACAGACAGACAGTTAGACAGATAGACAGACAGACAGGAGGAGAGGAGACAAGCAGGTTTGCAGAGTTCACTGGCCTAGCTAATTGGTGAACTCAGGTCTCAATAAGAGATCCTGTCTCCAAAGGGCAAGGCTGTGGATGGAGCCTTGCATGGCAGAGCACTGGTATTTCATGTCCAAGGCTCTAGATTTAAGTCCCAGCACCAAAAACAAAACACAAAACCTCAAGACAGCCAGGTGGCACCACACCTAGAGTCCCACACTTGGGAGGCGTGGGTGAAAGGACCAGGAGCTTGAGATCAGCCTGTGCTATCTCAAAAAACAAACAAACAAAACCCAACCAACAAAAATAATGCAAACTGGATTGATGACCTGAGTATAACAGCGAAAACCCTAACTAACACCCTCAGAATAAAACCTGAGTGTGAATATTTATGACCGTAGACTTGGCCATGGACTTGTAGTTACGATACCAAAGCGTGATCCAATAGAATGATAAAGAGCTAGTCTGAACTTCAGATTGAGGACTTTATACACTGAAGGAAGTGTGATTCAGCAGGGCATGGTGGCCCACACCTCCACACACATGCTCGGAGGCTCCCATAGCAGACACAGAGAGGCACAGCTCTGGGTACATCTGGAGAGGGTTCCCAGAGAGGATGAACTGAGGGAGGGGGACACGCCTTAGATGTGCACAGCACATCCCATGGATCTGGGGCCTGGATGGAATAACAGAAGAAAAAGATGGAAACAAACTGAGCCTCCACACTCAGCATCCCCTTCTTTCCTGTCTCACAGCATAGCTGCCCAGGCACATGGGACCGAATGGCCATGAACTGATGATCTCTCTGTGATCCAAAATAAATCCTTCCTCCCATAAGCTGTCTGTGTCAGGCAATTTGGTCACAATGGCAGAAAGTAACAGAAGCACAGACATGCAGAAGAATCTTGAATTTGATGCTGGACTGCATATCGAGAACCTGCCTCAGAGTAGGGGGTGTGGCTGGGGGTCAGGGGAGTGATTGCCTGCATAACGGAACAAAATAATTACAAATCGCATATCCAATCAGGAATCGATATCTAGAATATTAAAGAACTCAAATAATTTAACAACAACAAATACAATCAAAAAATGGGCAAAGGACTTAAACAGGCATTTTTACACAAAAGACCAACAAGCACAGGAGAAACTGCTGAGTCTCACTAGCAGTAGGGAAGCTTCCACCAAATCCATACCAAGAGACACCTCATACCCGTTAAGATGGCCATTGAAAAAGCAAATAAGTAAAATCGAACATAGCAAGGTCTGCAAGAATATGGAGACGTTCAAGCCTTCTTTCGTTAACACGGTAACATAAGTTGGTACAGCCACTGTGGGAAACAGCTTAGCAACGCTTCAAAAACTCGACCATAGAACTAACTATATCCCAGGAAATCCCAAAGAACTAGGAAAGGACTCAGAGTGGCACTTACACGTTAATACTCACTGCGGTCGTTAAATCATCGAAAGGTGAGGCCAGCCCTGGTACCGATGAACAGAAGAGTAGATAGAGCAGCGGGAAATTGTTCAGCCTTCAAAGGGAATGGGTGGCCATGCTGGTACATGGGTGAACTTCAAAAGACAGCACACTCTGAGAGGCAGGCCAGACACAAAGGGAAACCCATGATGTCCATTTGTGGACTATCTAGAAGTGGTAGATTTGTCGATATAAAAGCGTGAGGAGCAGCCTCTGGGTGCTAGATGGAGGAAGGGGAGGGGAGTTAATGTCTGATAGAGTGTCAGCTGGAGTAGGTGAACTTTCTAGAACTAGACAGTGGTCAAGACCACATGGCCCTGTAAATATGACAAAAGATCCTAGGGCTGGAAGCTGAAAACAGTTAAAACCAGCAAACTTTGCCTTTTACACATACTTGTCATAATTTGAAAATTAATTGGGTAAGGAATGTATTGTTGAAATACACACTAGAAGTGAGTTAGTTTTATTATGTGAATTCAACATAATTTTATATATATACATATAAATACACACACACATATATATACATATATACATATATGTATATATATAAAATTATGAATGAGGCATTGTATACGCATATTTACAGCTCACCCTCTATATTCACAGGCCCCACTTTGGAGATTCAACAAGTCTCAGGTCAAAAACAATTTCAGTAAGATTATGTCTATATGGGATACTTGTTTTCCCTTACATTATCCTCTTAAAGAAAAAAACAAAACACAGTATAATAAGGCTGTCTCAGGATAACAATTCTGGCCATGGGGTGCAGGTGATGTAGAAAATGTCTCAGTGAGCCACTGCTGTGTAACAGACCACCCCCGGGGCCAGGATGGCACTCTGCATTGCTCACAGGCCCATTGCCAGTTTGGTACTTCGGTCTTGTCTGAGCTGACTTGGGTATCAGGGAGACTGCTCTCTTCTCAGCCCGCTCACAAGTTCAGAGGATAGCTGTGCGGATGCAGGCCAAGATGAGCTTAGCAGGCGTGCCTTCCCACTGCTCTAAACCACATTTGATCTTAGGGGCTGAATATGGACCACCCCCCCCCCAAGTAAGATCTTTCAGGATAATTAGCCCATGAGAACCTTGGAGGGTCTCATTACTATGTTAGTTTTCTCACCGCTGTCACAAAATACCTGACCAAGCAAAGTGAGGAAGGAGGGTTTCTTTTGGTTCACAATTTGAGGATGCTGTCAATCATGGCAGGGGAAGCATGGAGGCTGGTGGCATTGCATCTTTATCCAGCAAGCACAGAGAGGTGAATGTTAGTGTTCAGCTCACTTATTCCTTTTCATTCAATCGGGGCTCCAGCCTACTTAATGATGCTGCCCACTCTGGACTCCAGCCTATGTAATGGTGCCAATGGTACCGCCCACTTAGGGTGGGTCTTCTCACCTCAGTTAACATAAAGTAGCAATTCGATTCTAGAAAGGCCCAGGATCTTGTTGTCTCCTAGGTGAGTTCATATCCTGTCATATTGACAATCAATATTGAGCACCTCAGTATTTCTTTAAGAAGGCTAGAAAGATGGTTCAGTGGGTAAAAGATGCTTGCTGACAAGCCTGAGGGCCTGAGTTCGATCCCTGGGACCCATGTAATGAAGAGAACTGAATGCCATTAGTCAATACCTGATCTCCACATGCATGCCATAGCACGCACGCGTGTGCACAAGCGCTCACACACACACTTATTAAAAAGAGAGAGAAACTAAAATTCTATTTCCCCTCTGCTCTTGGTCATATGGGTACACAATGAAAGGCAGGCTGTCTAAACCCTGGTAGACCAGCCCTCGGATCTGCTAATGATCTGGACTTCTAGCCAGTAGACACTGAGACATATGTAGACACCTATCCTTCGCTAAAGCGTTAGAGCTGCCTGGATCAAGTCAGAGACCTAAGGAGTTCTTGTTCAATGTAGCGCAGGCCTGGCAAGTGGGATCGGACCTTTATTTTGTAAATAAAATTTTATTGCCATTCCTCCTTCTGTAGTACATATAGATATTTTCACACCACAAAAGAAAGTAAGCAACATGTGACTTGGTGGGAGAATGCTTGCCTAGCAATGACTTCCATCTCCAACACTGAAAAAACATGCACACGGGGGCACACAAACACAATTCAGAAATTATAACAAAGTGACCTGCAAGATCCAACGTGCATCATCTGATCCTTTCCGTAAAATATTTGCTGACCCCCAAATCAACTGCAGAAGGGGAGAATCTGAAGGCACAGGCCTGCTTCAGGAGGCAGCTACAGTAAGCAAGGAGACGGCTCAGATCATTTCAGAGGCACCAGGACGGGGCGGGGGTGGGGGTGGGGGGAGAGGAGGCTGAAATTTGGTTAAGATCCTCCAGGCCCTGACTCTCCAACAGTGTGGTTCTGGGTGGGCCAGACCCCCACTAGCCTCAGCACCACACGTGCAAAATGGTTATAATTGCTGCCCGGGGGACGGGGGGGGGGTGTTCAAGCATCCAGAGAGAGAGTATCCACTGTAGACTCCACCCTAGTCCGGCATGGCTGGGAGCTCTGAACAATCTTGAGGACGGGTCCCTCCCCACCTTCCTCCCCGTTCTGCTGCTAGGACAAATTCCTGCAGCCTTGCATCTGAGGACAGATCTGCTTCCCTATCTGTGTTCTGCTAATAAAGAAAAAACACACTTGGCGAGGTTAGACAAACAACCGGGCCATGATTGACAGCCCAGTCCGCTCTGCGCACTCCCGCCTACACAGAGCTTCTGAGAAAATACCGCACAGCCTATAGGCTCTCCCCGGCGCGGAGGCCTGTTTGCTTTCTATTAGCCTCACATTGTGCCCTTTAGTCACACCGCCCGCCACATCCCCCTAGGACCAGGACTTGGAATCTGCTCTAGATGGGCTGCCGGCTGGGCTTTCTCAGTTGCTTCTGTGGGGCATCTTGGCTGGTCTCTGAGTACCTGAGGTCCCACCTGTTCAGTGATGCTCAGAGTGATTCTGCCCAGGATCCCTCACTGGAACTCTTGATTCTTGTTCACATCCTCATACCTGAGCCATTCTAACAGCAGACCTGAGCTGAGCTGTGCCCCTGCTTTGACTAGCAGCTCCCTGTAGCTACCAGGGGATCCAGTACCAGAGATCTATGGGGGTCTAAGAGACAATGAAACAGCAGGGTATTCTGCACAGAAGGTAACAGTATCTACTTCACTTGAAAACCCCATCTGTCTGGGTTGGAGGTCCCATCTGCTACATAGGCAGACAGTTCTCCTGAAGCCGGGAAAGACCCAGGAACACTACACAGGAACAAGCTGGTCTCTCATCCCTTCTACGCCTCTCAATACAGAGCATCCTTCCCTTGATCGGGTCTGTTTCCAGAGAGAGGGACTGTCTCCCCAGGGTTAGACGGGGTCCTTTCACCTCACACCGACACCCATTAGGGGACAGTGCTTAGGGCTACGATGATCATTCCCTGGGCTCTTTTTGCAGGCCATTGCTTACAGTCAACGTTGAAGGAAGATAAAGAAGAGCTGAAGGAGCGCATAAAACCTATCTCCCGAAGTGCAGAGCCCCGGGTAGTCTGTTTTACCCAGGCTAGGTGGCAAGCCTCTCTGAACCATTTCTAAGTGCAACAGAGAAACTGAGGCTTAGTGTAAGGGGGCCAGATGCCCCCACACCCCTTGAGATGGGTTGAGATTCCCACCCAGGCCAGCTGAACCAGCCTTGCCCTGTCCTGTCCTCCCATACCATTAAAATAACCAGTAATTTAATAATCTGCTATCTACTAAGTCCCTTTCCTGTACCCACTGCAGAAAACCCATCAGCTGATGTTTTAGAGTAAGTCTCAGCTGGCTCAGGCCTCAGTTTCCCTTTCTCTGTGTGTGTGTGTGTGGGGGGGGGGTGGTCTGTCACCAGTCTGGTAAGGCCCTGAGGAGGTGCCAATGGCTGCTACTAATGACAGTGGGTAATCTGAGCCCATCTGATCAGAGAGACACTAGGCCCAGGGTCCTGTGCAGTCTGTCTCCTCCAAAGGGGTCCTTCGTCCTTCCACCTCCCTTCACGTGAAGGGAAATTACCCATTAATGAGAGAGAATTACAATGTAGTGTCTGGCCCTCAGCCCAAGGTCCTTGGGCGAGTCGGGAGGGAGCCGTGGTTCTGGATGGGGAATTGGAAACAAATGCAGGAGGTGCGGATATATATATATATATATATATATATATATATATATATATATATAGTATTATTAATATTTACTCTCCACCCTCCCCTCTCCATTCCCTACCACTGTCCCAAATTTGGACTTTTACGGAAACGGATTTCATGCCTGGGCTTCCCGTGAACTCTCTTAATTTAATTGTGGGGCCATTATCGGCACCGGGTGTAATGGGCTGTTTCCGCAGCCTTGGGGAGGCCGAGGAGGGGGGTGGGTGCATCTCCCTTCTGCAGGTGGGGGACACTGGAGAAGGGAGTTAGAACAGGCTGGACTCATGAGCACTGCCTGCTGGGTTAGGGATATGAGAACCCAGTGTCCCGGGAGATAACAGGGTGATGATGCCCAACACAGTGCCTTGGTATTCAGGCTCCAGGCCCAGTGAAGACAGAGGGCAAAGGAACTATAGGTGGGCAACTTGGAGCTGGTACTTACATTCCAAGAGGCCATAGAGGGGGGACTTAGCACTTGAGGCTGTGAATGGGATACACTACTTACCCAGAAGCCAAGGATCCAGCCAGCGAGCCCCTTCCCAAGCTCTTTCTTCCTTCAGGGAGCTTTTTCCATCCCTGACTCCCTGCCAGAGCTCATCCACCACCTTCTCCAGGAAGCCTGCCTGGAGCTCACTCAGAGGTCTCACTTCTACCTTCAATCATCTGTGACACAGTGACCTTGGTCCTACCTCAGGGAGCTCTGGCCAAGCACTGGCACAAGACAGAATCCTGGAGGAGAAAAGACTAGAGGAAAGACTCCTTCTATCCCTGGGTCAGAGCAGAGTCTGTAGAGATGGCTGCTGGAGCCCACCAGCACCTCCTTACCTTGAAGTCCAGGATGACACCCTTTTTAGAAGGCTGGCATTCTCATGGTGAGAGCAAGCATAGCAGCGTGTGATGGGTTTTGCTTCTGTAAAACAAAGGCCAGCTTCCCTGCATGGCTGAGGAGGGGAAGGGAGGCTAGGGTGGAGCCTTACAGAATCAGTTCCTCTGCCTTCCATGCCCAGACCCTGGTCTTTAATCTCAGCGCTTGGGAGGCAGAGGCAGGTAAATCTCTGGTTGTGGTGGTTTGAATAAGAATGCCCCCCATAGACTCATAGATTTGAATGTTTGGTCATTACAGAGTGGCACTACTTGAAAGAGATTGAGGAGGGGTAGTTGTGGCCTTCTCAGAGAAAGTGGGTCCCCCAGTGACTTTCTGCTACCTGGTCATCCAGATATAGAACCTAAATCTCCTTCTCCAGCATTATGTCTGCCTGCATGCCACCATGCTTCCCGCCATGATGATAATGGACTAAACTACTGAAGTCTAAGCCAGCCCCAGGTAGGTGTTTTCCTTTATAAGAGTTGCTGTGCTCATGCCGGGCAGTGGTGGCACACTCCTCTAATCCCAGCCATTGGGAGGCAGAGGCAGGTGGGTCTCAGAGTTTGAGGCCAGCCTGGTCTACAGAGCGAGTTTCAGGACAGCCACATAGAGGAAACCCTATCTCAAAAGAAAGAAAGAAAGAAAGAAAGAAAGAAAGAAAGAAAGAAAGAAAGAAAGAAAGAAAGAAAGAAAGAACTAAAGAAAGAAAGAACTAAAGAAAGAAAGAGAGAGAGAGGAGAGAAAAGAGGAGGGGAAAAGGAAAGAGAGAAGTAAAAAATAGAAGAGAAAAATAAGGAAGAGAGAAACAAGAAAGAGAGAAGAGAGAGGAGCAAAAGCAGAAAAGAGATGAAGAAAGAAGACAGAGAAAGGGAGGAAGAAAGAAATAGAGTACAAAGGGAGAAGAGGGAGAGGGAGAGAGAGAGAAAAAAGAGAGAGAAACAGATGGAGAGAGGAGGGGGATAGACACACACACACACACACACACACACAGAGAGAGAGAGAGAGAGAGAGAGAGAGAGAGAGAGAGAGAGAGAGAGAGAGAGAGAGAGAGCTTTCTGACCCCTCCATAAAGATGCTACCTCCAAAAGAGGTCACAGTCTCAGGTTTGGTGCTTAGAATGTCAATCTAAGAACCTGGGGGGGAGGGGTGTTACAGTTCAGGTCATCTCAGTGAGGGACTAAAGACAAGCCTCAGGTAGGAAGCTGAGACAGAAGGCGGAAGTGTGACGATTATTTTAAGAAGCATGTGGCCACAGCTGCCCGCTCTAAGTCGGACTTCCTGTGTGGCCAGGGCCTAGTACAAGTCAGACCCTTCCCCTCTCCGGCCGCTGGCCTCTGACAGGGCCACGTCCCCTTGTTCCCCTATCCTTACCAAGAAAGAAACAGGTAGCCCCACCAAGGTCACTGGGGCCACTCAGAGGGCCCCTCCTGGGGGACAGAACCAGGAGCCAAAGCAAGCATCATACTCATTAAAGGAGCCTGGACCAGAAGTTGGAAGAGGGCCACCCAAGACTTCCTCCCCGGGGATGCCCTGGAAGCAGGGAGTGGGGAACGGAGCAGAGAGGTAGCTGCCTGGTCTCTTCTTCAGAGCCCTTTGCTGGGCTATCATAGACCTTCCAAATGACAAGGACATTCCTCTGGGTCGTTCTTCTGCGTTTCTATTGTCCAGGGTCCTGAGAGTGAAGAGTTTGTGTTTGAAGGCCCCGATTTTCTAGGCTACAGACCCGAGTTGACACGGGGCAGAACTGGGTTGGGAAGAGGCCGACAGTATGGAGCACCAGTGGCCAGTCTCCCCCAGGCCCCTGGAGAAGGTGGGTATCGCAGACCAGCCTCCCCTATCCGATCCTAGGGCCGTTCCAGCCCCACTCCCAAGGGAAGGCAGCCAAGGCAGACAGAACTTCAAATACTTTAGGGTTATTTTATTTTATTTTATTTTTACATAAGTGGAAACAAAAATTGGTTTCTCGTGTGGTCTGGAGCTTTCCAGGCAGTCAGAGCACTTCCAGCTCCCTCTTCCTGAGGTGGGGGTGAGGCAAGATGGAGAATGAGCCTGGAGATCTTTCCCTCGCGCAAGGACACAAGGGCAATGTACCCTTCGCCTCCGTGAAGCCCTTCTGGGCCACTGGCTAGCTGTGCGGACTGGGTACGCCACTCACGCTCTGTAGTTCGTGTTCCCTGGAGTATAAAGTGGTCTAAAGGGAGCTGGGGGGGGGATGGTTTCTAGAGGATCCAGGTCTGAGTCCCGGCATGCACCGCGTGGCTCAGCGAATCCAGACCTTTCTTTTGGCCGTTCAGGGACTCTGGAGACTGTGCTCTCTAGGTAAGCTCCCCATTTTTTCTGACTTCTCCCTCTGGTCCCCAATTCTTCCCTTCTTCCTTCATTCTCCGCTCTAGCTGCCCAAGGGAAGTACCCAGACTCCAGGCCCAAACATAGCCTGGAATATTCAAGTCTCGTATGGCTCGTCATTGCTCTCAGGAGCGAGCCACCCAGGGCCCCTGAGGTCCTGCCTCTGCTCACCCCTGTAGACTCATGTCCCTCTGTGGTCCTGACTCCCAAAGTACCTCTAAGTCTCTAGAAAATGGATGATTTTCTCTCTCCACCTCTCTGCCTACCTTAACTCTAAGCATGCCTATCTGACATCCTGACCTTCAACCTGTAGTTTCTAACCCCCAAAACTATATGCCTTCTGTTCCCTCACAGTGATGGCAGTTGATACCCATGTCAGCCAGCTCCTGCCATTGACTGTAACATGTTAGCCCACCACTCAGTGGCTGAAATCCCCAACTCACTTGCAAAGTATCCATCCACCAAGTTCACACTCAAGAACTGTGTAATACATTGTCCAAAAAAAAAAAAAATCAAATCTCATGATCTTTTAAGTAAGTGTACAGATTTTGTGTTGTGCCATATCTACAGCTGTTCTGGGTTGCGTGAGATCCCAACTTCACAGGTTGGGTTGGGTGATGGCTAAAATATCTTGGGACTGGGGCAGGGTGGCAGAACACCCTTGCTGTTACTGAGTGTTGTTCGGTTCCAACGCACACATGTGGCGATGTTCTCAGAGACAGTGTCTCATTCCAGGGCTGGCCACTTCTCCCTCCACCACAGGTTCAAGTCCAATGGCCAAGGAACTCCCTGACTCATGGGGGCTGGTGGGCTGGCACTGAAGGTCATACATGGGCCCCTCTACAACTTGGAAGCCACGTCCACCTTACAGTACGCTGGCTTCCGGAGGCTCCTCTCCAGGATCTGGGCACCTTCACAGCCCCTCCCTTAGAGGGCTTTGATGCTAGTGTTCCATCCTCTACAGGGTATCAAGGGACCAAGGGGTCTGAACCCTAGAAAAGCAGAAGATGCCAACATGCAGAGTAGAAAGGAAAGTACGTTCCATCTACCTCCTGGTACCTCCTGGTACCTCCTGGTACCTCCTGGAAGAGGCTCTCCAGGTCACTGTCCCTGGAGACATCAGCCACTAGTCCTAGTGATGGCCACAATTTCCTTATCAGCACAGCAGAGAGCCATCCCACCTGTCTATGGGACTTCCAAAAGACACAAGGGGCAGCAGGATTGGGTGGCAGGCATCCACTTCCCCAGGAGTCTTGGGATCAGATCCCCTCCTGGCAGCTTCCAGCAGTGGGGCTTTGGCAGTGGAAACAAGATGAAGGTACAGGAGTCTTAGAATACTCAAGGGCCAGGGTTATCCTAGGACAGAGCCAGGCTGGGCCACTCCATGGTGATGGATAACCCAGCTACCACTGCATCTCAGGCCCCACCCTTCCCTCTCACGCTCAGGGAAGCTCCATCAAGAATCCACTCATGTACTGGCAGGCCTGTCACTCAGGTCTAATCCCCACCCTTTATCCACCTGCCCCCTGTGCTTCCCGCTCCCACTCCCTCCCCCATGACATTGTCAGGGGCAGAGAATGCAGCAGGCAGGGCAGACAGGATACCCTGTACTGAGACCTGTGCACCCCCCTTCTCCCTACCCCTACCTCTTCCGGAAATGTTCAGAATCTTGCTTAAGAGACACTACCTGGCTGATGACAGAGATGGTTCCAATAAAATATTCAGATGCCCACACATAAGCCATGTGATGTCTGTGTTGAGTGGATTGGTTACAGAACCTGGTGGCCAGGGAGCCCCTGAGACTGGCGGGACTCCTTGGGCTCTGGTGTTGGAGCCAGGAAGTACGGTGCTCAGTCTCTTGTTTTGAGCAGAAGCCAGGTCTCTTCTCCTTAGACTGCCAAGCTCAGCTCCCATCACTGTTCTATTTATACCCTCCAAACATCACATGTCCTCTATGGCTCTTGCCTCAGCACATGCATCTGTCTCAGATGACATCATTCTGCCAATCAGCCCCAGTCCATGGAAACGGCAAAAAACTGCAGCACGTCACCAGAACTTTTTTTTTGGTGCATTACTCTCTATGAAGTCCCAACAAATGCAGTTCAACTACAGCATTGTAAGGCAGACCAATACATGTGTGCTGTTAGCAAAGAATCCTTCATCATGTGTCCTTTCAGGTGCTTGCTTTAGCAAAACAATCCTCTCTCCTGTGTCCGCCTCAGTGAAACGTTCCTTCACGAGTCTGCCTTAGCCTGTCACACCTGTGTCCACTTTAACGAAACATTCCTTCTCCTGTTTGCCCCCGCAAAACACCATCCAACCAACTTTGCAAAGAACCCTTAAGTTTCCACTTTAGTCTTGGGCATGGCCATATCCACCCAATGGTACTCTGAAAGGTGTCCTTTGCCATCAGAGGATGAAGGAGCCCTGGGGCTATACCGAAAACCTCCACATCTAGCCCCTCACCCAGAGACTCCTGAGGTGACAGGTCTCTGAGGCAGAAGGGTCTGTTCTCTCCCCATCTTGATCTTTAGCCATCCCTTTAGTCATACATAGAGAGTGATGTTTCTCTCCTGTGGAGACTTCAGTTCACTGCGTTCTCCAACCAGGACGGTGCCTCTGGTATTTACATCTTGTGGTAGATGGGAGGGGAAGGGAATTGGCTGCTCCCTCAATTCTCTTCCCTGCTCTTGTAACTTCTCCCCACTTGCTGTCACGGATGGGTCCCACTGCCCTGCCCCCCGTACTGAGCAGCCTGGAGGACAGATCCTGTGATATGTCTGAGATGGCTCACCCACCCCTGTGTCTCTTCCATCGAGTTCGAGCAGAGCTGGTGGAGCCCCTCCAGGGACCACGCAACATTCCTTGTCTTGCCTTTGCTCATAAAAACATGGCTTCAGGCATGTGACTGATTTTGTCACTGAATATCGGGTCCTGATCCAGTCTGGGCTTTCCTGCACCTCCCCAAGGGGAAGCCATGGCTCAGAGAAGGGAAGTGGTTATCCCCAGTTGAGCTGTTGTCCCCAAGAAAGCACACAGGGAATGCTCAGAAAGAATGTTAATTGCAGCTGTGTTTTTGTAGCAAAGCCCTGGGCCCACCTAAATGTGCCTGCATCCATCAATAGAGAGGTAACTGAACAGATGAGGGAGTGCACAGTGGCTTTGGGGTAGAGGACAGATGCCTGTTTGGGCAGGTAAGAGCCTGGGAATAACAATGTGACAAAGACAGCTACAATTCAGAGAGGCACAGGATAGGAGCCCAGTTAAGCCTTCAACACCCCAGTAAATCCTGCACCAAGAAAACAACCCAAGGAAAATGTACTTGAGATAACTGGGCAAGTGTGGATGCCTCTGGATGATAGATGCCACATTTTGCTGGGCTGTGCTGAGGGAGTACAGCTGCCGAAGACAGTCTGACCTTGGGATCGATATATCCCAAGACACTGGCTGGAGGTGGATATATCCCGAGGCACTGGCTGGAGGTGGATATATCCCAAGACACTGGCTGGAGGTGGATATATCCCGAGGCACTGGTTGACTTAGAGTTGTTTTTAGCATGTCTGCTAGACATGGGGACTCTCAGAATCCCAATCACGTGTGCAGAAAAGAGCCTCCTCCGTTTCCTTCCAAAATGATCTCTTCCTTTAGAGACGACTGGTTGGTTCTGATGAGGGGTCGGGCTTTCCTTTCCCTGACCAGAGATAGATGAGCAGCCCTCAGCTCTATCCTCTCCAGACATCCAGTCAGATGTCTGAGCCAGCTGAAGCTGGTTCCTTCCCAAGTATCTACCTCCCCGGCCCATGTCAATGCGCAGCACACAGGAGCAGACCCAACAGTCACGACCCAGCTCCAAGGTCAGGCTGCTCAAAACCTGCTTCTCACTCCCCAGCTGTCCAGCCTCTAGCTAGCCACTCACAGATGACATGTCTGTATATGGCTACCCATGATGCCCTAGCCGTGCTACTGAGGAGGGAGGGTGAAATGGTGTGTGCTCAGTGCTCATTCAGCACCTAACACACAATAAGTCCTCAGTCAACTTTCCCAGGGTTGTGATGGCTCCCAGCATCTGTGCATCATCTCTGACACGGAAACCCAGCACTGACCAGTCGCTTTATTTCCACAGCAGAAGTTCAGCCTCTCCTCTGTCCTTCATCCAGTTCACCTTTCCTGGACACTGATGGAATTCCTTGTGGCTGTTGTCACAGTTCACAGCACAGTACAGAGATGCCCTGGAGTGGGACAATTGGGGGAAGAGCTCAGCCAATAGCATTAGCTGGTGTGGGCAGAGAAGCCACTCTTCATCAGGCAGGAATCGGGGTAGAGAAGATTCTGCTGAGGACTTGCTAGCCCTGGGCTAGATGCCTTCCCTGCTTGTGGCTAAATGGTACCAAGTCCACAGGAACAAGAACATCAGAAGTGACATTCCATGTGCCACCTCAGTGGATCAGGCGAGTTAGCTAGCTAGGACAAGGCCATGCAACAGGGGCCTGTAGCAATCTAGTTTTCTGTAGCCACAAAGCAGGGCACAGCGTCTACAATAAGGCTGGCTTCAGCTACAGAGAGCTAACTGGAGTCTAGCCTCCAGAGGAGGAGCTGGCATGGCGGAGCCAGGATGAAAGGCGGGAGCTACTGAGCTAGCTGGTCCTGTTTCCTATGCCACCTGGTACTCCGGTCACTCTTCTGGGATCAAGAGTCCAGTGCTCCCTGCTTTAACTGGAAGAGTCAAGCGAAGCCACAGGACGGCCCCGGCGCCAAAGATGCCGCCTGCCGGAGGCCCTGGGCAGCCACAGGATCTGCAGTCGTGCAAATGATTAATGTCAGCTTCGCGGAGGGCTAGGGTCCACAGGAAATTGGAGTGGATGAATTTAAGAGAGAAACCCCTTGTTTAAACAGAACTACTTTAGAAAATAAATACTGCTGAGCTTGATGGTAAATACAGATATTTGTGAGGGATGGAGGTGGAAATACGAATTTAATAAAGTTGGCGGCACGTGGCCCTGTTCCAGGGAGGGGTCCTAAGTGGTTGTCCCAACAGCTCAGAGCAGCACTGGGCATCCCAGTGGCTGGCACCAGCTTGCCCACTTACTGTTCCGTACTTGGTAACTTGTGTCTACTGAGCCTCAAAGGGAGTCAACAAACTCCTGCCGGCAAATGGAGAGATGGTGGCAGCCCCACACTGTCTGAAAGTTCTCTGTACCCGACAACCCCCAAACTGACAAGTGACAAGATCATACTAGGGACAGAGACTTTGTTCATGCTGTCCCTCCTGCCAGGATGTCCCTATGACCTGCCTTGTCCTCCAGCCCTCTACAACCAAGTGTCCTTTCCTCCAGGAATGTCCCCAGGCCTAGCTGTGTTCCTGATGCCCTTGATCATACACCAGCTGACCTGGGCTATAAGCCCACCACCTCTCACACCTCTTCTGGAACCAGAAGACTTCAAACCTAGTAGTTTGAAAGTATAGTAGAGCTTCAGGAGCTAAAATAAACATCTCTGGGTCACTCAGAAAACAAGCGTCAGAAAGAGAGCAGCCCAGGGTTGGAGATGTGACCATTTCGAAGGGGCAGGGCCAAACTGTGGCCACGGTCCAGCTATGTAGCAATGTGGAGTGATACAGCGATGCTCCCTGGAGGATGACTTCTGTGTGAGCTGTTTTCTCCCTGGGTGTGTTCTACTTTCTTTTCCATCCCAGTGTAAGGATGTGAGAGGGGCTGGTACATCTGGCGTGACCACACATACCCCATCCATGAGGGATGGATGGACTTGGCCAAGCTGCCCGTACCTCCTAGTCTTCAAAGTGGGATCCATTTATGGCTTCCCAGAATGGTTACGATGGCTGATACTACCTCATAGAGCCAGAGCCCCAACACCTCCAACACAGGGATTAGGGGGTCCCAGAGAGGAAGTCACACCACGGGCCATGGCCTCGAATCTGGGAAAGCCCAGAACAGATAGTCTCCGGGCCATGGCTCGCTCTGCTCCCAAGAGCAATGCATACTCCCTTCTCCCTGGATCTCTCTGGAGAAGGCACTGGCACTGCTTTCACTTTCAGATGGGGAAACCAAGGCATAGAAAGGGAAGGAAGTAGCTGAAGGGGTTAACAGCACGTGTCAGCCTGAGGCTATCTACAGGCCGTCCCCAGAGGCTGAACTCCCATGTTCCTCATTCACATGCCCACCTCTTATAGCTGAGCACAGGGAGGGTGGGCTCTGATGAGCAGCTAGCCAAGTGAGCAGGGCCCAACATCTCTTTCTCTCATAAGAAGACTGATAACGGCTCCCAGGCCCTCGAGGGCTGACACAGCAGATGGGCAGGTGTCAGAGGGCACATCCCTCCAGAGCTGAGCAAAAGACACCTGGTGTGGGTAGGCACCCACTCTGGGAGATAGGTCTCAGGAGCAGGTCCCCTGCTATGTCAACACATGTTGGATGGGAAGTGATTTACATGGGCCTCCTAATCCCCCACCAGGAACCCTGTCTCCTGCAGCCTGGCACCCCAGCCCTCCACACCCCCCCCCACACACACCCACAGGTGGATGGACACTCACAGCAGCGGCTGCAGGGCTGCTGTTAGTTTTTCATAAGCCCGCCTTGAAATTTGTCAAACCGCATATTGTTCCAGCCCACACCCGTCAGAAGAGCTAGCCGCCAGATGGGCCACCTCCTCCTCCTCCAACTCACTCCAGGCAGAGAAGTTACACACGAGCTTTGTGTCAAACCCTGAAGAGGGGGAAATAAAAAGAGAAGACGGGGACAGAAATTCTTTAAGAAGGAAAAAAAAAAAAAAGAAAAGTAAATTGGAGTCTGAATAGGGCAGGTCTACGGCTGTGCACAAATCCGAGCCTGCTGGTGCTCGGGGTTCACACGAAAACGCCAGCCAGCGGTAAATAAAACTTCCCGCCTGTCAAACCGTTCATTACCGAGGTGCACATAATTTATGTACTTAAGAGCTGCCTCAGCCAGGCCATCACACGGCGAGCATGCTTCATAGGTGTTAGTGTTTATACGGACAGTAAATAAATGTCAAACACACACAAAATCCACTCTCAGGCGGGTGGTGACGTGGTCCCATCCATCACCGGGGCTAGAGGCTCCAGACCCGACTGCCAAGGCCTCTAGGCTGCTCCGCCTGGCAGCTGGGCTGGTGGGGGCGGAATAGGCTTATGTCGGAAGGGGGGAAGCCTTGAAAGGGAGGAAGGTTCCCACCTGTGCAGAGGTGCAGAGGCATCCTGAGCTGGGACAACAACCCTGTGCCCAGCCCCATCACAGAGTCGGTCTGCTGAGTCTGGTTGAGTAGACTCCATGCCTCCCCTGGCCTTGGAGATTGGAAGGGCCTTATGCATCCAAGCCCAGCCAAGCCAGCTGAGCCTGTGTCTGGAGCCACCTCAGAGGCCGGAGCTAATAATAGCAGCGCCTGCCAGTGAGCCCAGCCACACTAGAGAGTTTCCATCCGTTAGCTCACTGTTCCTCACGCAGGCCACCAGGTAGGTCCTGTTTTTTAAGGCTTCAAACTAGTTTAATGGGATTTTCAAATTCAGAAAGAATGTTTTTGCATGCGTTACCATGTGAGACGCACAAGGGGTAGACATGGGCCTCCACTCTGCTGGCCCATCCCAGAGAGGGCTTGGTCTCCTGTGGGAGCCACGCATGCCCGAACGTAGTCACCCAAAACTGTAGGAGTTCTAGCATCCTTGGGGAATGTCACAAGCATCCTACCCAGCAGGTTCCCTCCATCTCCTCCATGCCAGCAGCCATCCAGGTACTCAAGGGCTACTGTAGAATATGTCCCGCCCACACACCCCATATACATCTCAGTGTGAGACTATATTTGGCAATAGGGCTGGTGACCAGGATGTTAAGATGAGGTGATGGTGAAGTTGGCCGGGACCTAATCCAACATGGCTGTGTCCTTACAAAAAGAAGAAATTCAGACACAGATTCGTGCACAGAGGAAAGAGCGCAGCAGAGGGAGGTTGCTGATGGCTCTTGCAGTGAGGAGGAGGCTGCCAGAAGCTGGAGAGGCCCAAGCAGGTTCATAGGAACAAGCCTGCCAACACTTTGATCTTGGACTCGCCACCTCTGAGAAGAAAGAGATGCAGAACATCTGCAGTCCCAGCCGTCCAGGCCACTGGGCTTTGCTCTCAAAGTCTCAGGAAGGTTACAGGGACACTGAGGGTTTGCAGCAGTATGCCTCCAAGCACACACAGGGGAGTAGGCTAAGAGTGAGTGTCAGGATAGGACAATCCTGGGGATGGATGTAGGTCTCACCTCCTTGGGGGTGAGTGTCCATGAATCATATGGCCTCTCTGGGCTCTCTATTCATCCACGGAATGGGACAATAGGGAGATTACTGCAGCTATGATGAACACAGCCCCAGGCTCCCAGGGGCCTCTGGGGATATCAATGAAGGCCACTCTCCAGACAGAGCTTAAGGGCAGAGCCATATTGAAATTCATCACCAGAAATGATGCTCTGTCATGGTGAGCCTCATCTTGGAAGTACCTTATCACACATTGCTAGGTAATAATCCAAAGGCTTTTGGGATAGAAGGACGGCAAGGTAGAAGCTACACAACCGTCAAGGACTCAGCCCAACCTCTTTGCTCTACAGGTAGAAAGTCACCCCAGTGTGTGAATGAGCTCAGGGACACCAGTGAGTCTGAAGCCCAAATGAGGCTGAACTGAAGTCCCTGGCTCTAGTGCCCCCTTCAGCCTATGCTGCCCTCCTTGTCTACCCATCCCGAGAATGATGTGTGAGCATCCTAGTATATGGCTCCTGTTGCCAGCAGACCTCTTGGGGGTCTGGCACTCACTCTGTTGGGCCACTGGTTAGCTGGGACTGCAGGCATGTCTACCCATTGATCCAAACACATCAGTAACACCCAAGCATTCAACAGCCAGTAATTCAAAAGTGGGGACTTAGCTAGAAGGCTCATGGCTCTATTTGCTGAGGTTGAGCTGGTAGAGCCTAAATGGGTCAGGGCAGTTTGTCTGTCCCACAGCAACATCCAAGGTACAAGACAGAAGCTGTAGTACAAACTCACACCTTTAAGGTTAGGCTCCCCAAGGGGTTCACATCCCACACATGTTAGTATTGATTGTCAACTTCACAGGATCTAGAATTATCTAGAAGAGAAGTCTGCCACACACTGGTCTACCCCACTGTAGGCCCAACCCACCACTGCCTCTCAAAGCCACAGATAAGCCCACATCACCCCCACTGTGGGTCACATCCACTTCTGGCCACACCCAGCTCACACCCCTCCCCATACTGGGCCCAGCCCATTCCAGGCTCTCTTTCCCACCAGGCCCCTCTCTAGCTCCCACTCTGCAAGTGTGACTTTGTGATTTCCTGTGATCTCAGAGAGGTTTGGTTATCTCCTCTGCAGAACGTGGTGATGGCATATGCTTGCGGATTAACCTTTCACATCCCCTTATAGAACCCCTACTTCTGGCCCATAAACCAGAGGTACACACAAGGGTCCTTCCCAGCCACACCCCTAAAACAGAACCCTGGAGACCAGCATTTTACAGTTGGATCAGTGTTTCACAGTTGGCAGGAATTCCTGCCCACATCTCACTGTTCCTCATGCCGTGCTTCTGGAAGTCCCCATCTGGGGAGACTGGCCACACAATCTCTATCAGTCACTTACCCCAGCTCTTTATCCATGGGTTGAGCCAGCCAGCCTCATCCTGACATGGACTCTGAAGCCTGGGTCACTTGGCACCATGGTGGGCTGCTGGACATGGTGACATTAGCCTTCTCCATCTAAGCTCGTGTCCGAGTCCCAGTGGGATCAGGGGGAAGAGGTCTTGCTCCCCCTCTGACGGTGGAGCTGACTCAAGTCTTCCCTGGTACCCACAGCAGCTGTGCTGTGCCAGGGAACAGACCTCCTTGGAACGAAGCTAGAAGAGAGGGATGCTCTTGAGCTGAGCCCTCGTGAAGCCATCTGGAGGCATGTCGGTAGTTGGGACAACTTGAGATACACTACTACTAGGATCCAGTAAATGAAGACAGGGGAGTCGGCTCAGCACCTAAATGGCACACGCCGTCAACCTAGAAAGCAAATTCTCACCATGACAGGCTGAGACCTGTGTCCACGTTGAGGCCTAGGAGCCAGAGGTGCTTGAGGGGTTGCTGAGCGAAGTCGTGGACAAGGTTCCTCAGGGCCTGAAGCAACCTCCCTCATTACTTCCCTCTTACCCTAATCCTGCTGTCAGAAGACAGCCAGGAAAACACAGCCAGGTCCATGCTGAGCAGAGCACTTCCTTCCTAGCAAATATGCTCATCTGGCCTATACCAAAGCTCCACCCCAATGCTCTTACCAGGATGCTGGCTTGATGATGATGGTGATGATGATGATGATGATGATGATGGTGATGGTGATGATGGTGATGGTGATGGTGATGGTGATGATGATGATGATGATGATGATGATGTAACAATACTTTGATGCACATCCTTTGTTTCTTATTTCATTTTTTAAAAATGTTTATTATTATAGATCTTTTTTATTAAAACATTTTCATAGAAAACTTTCAAACAGCTGCTTGGTGATGGCACATGCCTTTAATCCCAGCACCACTCGGGAGGCAGAGGCAGGCAGATCTCTGAGTTCCAGGTTAGCCAGGAATACATAGGGAATCCCTGTCTTGAGAAACCAAAACAACAACAACAAAAAAAACTTTAAAAAATTTTTTATTATTTATGTTTGTTTAGTGTGTATGTGTGTGTGTGTGTGTGTGTGTGTGTGTGTGTATACGTGCGTGCATGTGGGTGCCCTTGGAGGCCAGAGAGGGCATTGGATCTCCTGGAGCTGAAGTGATAAGTGGTTGTGAGCCACCTAGCGTAGCTTCTGGAACCTGAACAGCAACAGATGCTCTTAAATTGCTGAGCCATCCCTGCATTCTTCTCTTCCTTTATTTAGTAGTCTCTCTCTCTCTCTCTCTCTCTCTCTCTCTCTCTCTCTCTCTCTCTCTCTCTCGGCTTTCCCCAGGGACACCAAACTCTTCCCTTCTGTCCTTCTAGGGACTCCCTAGGGAACGCATCCCCTTTCCTCCTCCATGCTCTGACATTGTTTTGTTAGTACCACCCTGGGTCTAATTAGCGATGCCTGCTGACTGATCTTGTTAGCTTGATCTTATGCAGGTTCGTGGGTACCTTCTGTTGCCACATCGCTCCCTGAAGGCAGTGTTACACAGAACTCCTTCCCACCCTCAGGCTCTTACACTCTTCCAGCTTCTCTTCCATGGTGCTTGCTGAGCCTTGGGCTAGCAGGTGGTGTAGATGTAGCATTTAAGGTTGATCACTCAATTGTCACCTACTCTCAACACATGGACAAGCCCGTGAGTCTCTGCCTAGGTGCTGCACACAGCAGAGAGAACCAAGCTTCTCTGGACCAAGTTGGGAACAGCACCAATCTATAGGTATAAGCATAAATAATCTAAACAGAAGTAGTAGGTTCTCCCTAGAGCTTGAGGCCTCTCGAGCCATGGACTTTTAATTACGTTTACAGTAGCAGGTTTGAACTCCCTCTGTAGAACGGGGTTCAAATCAATCCCCCCAAAGTTGGTAACGCCTATAACCTGCATGCCACTATTGCACTAGTGGTTGCGTCTTGCCTGGCAGGTGGAACACTGTCTCTTGACACTACTGAGACAGCATGGCCAGAGGTAGAGGAGAAGAAAGCATGCTCTGGGGGTCATGAGTGAGGCAGGTTGATGGGAGGATAACGAAGGCCGTAGAATGGCAGTCTCAGGAGACTGAGACCAAGCGGCAGAGCCCTGCTGAGCACCAGCGGGTCTCTGACATTCATAATTGAAGGGAGTAGGTGTTAGTTAGTAGATGGCAGGTTGCTTGGGCCTGTCACAGGATGGGGGGGCAGGGTAAAGAGAGAGGCTAGCTCAAGGGAAAAGGATCCCAGGGCTGCCCTGGCTCCTTCAGCTCAATCCTCAATCTTTCTTCCTTCCTTTCCTTTTCCAGATCTCCTGCTCCACGCCCCTCTGCCTCAAAGTATCTCTCTCTTTCCTTTCTCCTTTCTACCACCTCATTACTAATCCTAAAGGCACACACAAAGCCTTTGCCTGTAGGACAGCTTTCCGTGTCATCCATGGGCAAGTAGAATCCTCAGAAGCCATGGTGGGCACTTAGAGCCTAAGTACAACACCCCCTACATCTCAGCTCCTGTGCATCTCCGAGCCTCAGTTTCCCCCTTTGTCTAAAACAATGGGAAGAGCCACCTCCTTTGAGGACCCCATAGTGACAGCAGAGACCTGGGTCCCCGGGGTTCCGACAGATTCCTTCAAGCCAGAGAACATAGAACAAAGGTTTGCGCTGAGCTGGTCTTCATCCTTCCAGACTGGAGCTCAGTGGTAGAGTGCACTTGTGTTTGCATGGTCATTTGCCAGATCAGATTCTGACAGGACAGGTAGTACCTCCGGTTTTGTGCAATTCGTAAGCAACAGCCTCAGGTCCGTGCACTCAACTATGAATCATTGACATTTCTTCACCATATCCCTACATTCAGACTAAGGCTCAGTAGACTTACTTAAGCCTCTAGGCCAGATCCAGTTTGTGGTCTGGTTTTACTCAGCCTGCAGCTAAGGGTGGCTTTATTGTTTGCAAATGGCTAGGGAAGAAGAGAAAGAGGAGGAAGACTTGAGGCCTGAGGAGGAAGAATACAAGGGGAAGGGGAAAGAAGTGGGGGCACAGTGACCTGTGTGGCTGGCTGGACCTAGAGAGCATGACCCTTTACAGTGAAGTTTGAAAACCTTTCACTTGGACGTTCACAAACAATGTAATGACCTTGATTTGTGGTGGCCACAGCCTTCTATGGCCTCCATTGCCCACTGCAAACCACCAACACAAAGCTGCAAAGAGTGGGTTTAGAAAGGGAGATCCTTGTGTCTTAGCGGCTGCTGAGTCTCTAGCCACAGCCCCGGAGTAGGGTCCCAGCAGCCTGGCTCCTCCCATCCGGCCTAATACTTGCTACATTGTATCTTTAATCGCTTTCCCTTTCCTGATGAGGATGCTCACCAGACTTGTGCATTCTTGCTACGGAGAAGCCAGCTGGGAGAAAACAGCTGATTCCCAGGGGCCTCCATCAACAAGGAGGGTCCCTGGGGAAAGGGTTCCAAGGTGTTTACCACCTGCCTCACTGGAGGAAGGTCTATTGGTGAGCACAGTGTCAGCTTCTTCTGAAAGCTATGTCTTCCTCTGAAAGAGGCTGTAGAGAGCCAATCAGCTTGTCCCCTGATGCAGTGATGGTACTGCCCTGGAGCCAGAACGTATTGGTAGAAAGAATGAGCAGGAGACCTGTCAGGGGACAGAGAGGGGTCTTGGTGCAGACCTTGGCTCGCAGGCTACCACATCTTAAGAAGATGTCATCCAGGGGTATGTCCTTCAGGGCTTGGGTGTGGTTGCTTGTGCCTATCACAGACGTGGTAGTGTTTCATCTAGAACCTGAGTTCAAGCCCAGCTCCTCTTCTGGAGCAGCTGACTATAGTTACCTATTAGTGTCCCCTTTCCTGGACATTCCCCTGCAGATGTGCCTGAATATGTGTAGCCTCTATGACTGTTGCAGCCATGAGCATAGAATGCTAGTCACAATCTACCCCAGACACCCCTAAATGTGTCTAGTGGCCCAGGAGTGCCTAGAGTGGTGAGGTCACATCCCTCCTAGGCTTAGAGCCACGGAAGGAAGCTAGCCAGCAGACCACTAGTTCCTTTTCCTGAATTCTCCTAAGACCCCTACCCCATCTCTTCAGTCTCTAGAGCCAAGATGTTCCAGGTTTAAACCAGTTCTAGTTGATCTCGGTCACTAGCAACCAACAAAGTCTGAGGTCAGCTCTGCCACGTCGGAACCCATGACAGTACTGCCCTATTGGGTGTCTAAGATTAGAGGCCAGGTCTGGGGAACTAGGCAGTCAAGGACAACCTAGGAAGATACCTGGCCAGCAGGGGCTGAGCTAGACTAGCTGGAGAGGCGCTGGAGGAGCAGGAAAAGTGGGAGAGGAAAGACTGATGTAGACACAACTGGAGGGTGCCATTCTGCATTCAGCTGGAGGCACAGGCCAGCCCAGGCTATGCAGGGGACCTGGAGAGGGAGCAGAGAGAGGAGCTCCAAGAGGTGATTCCTGAGCTGGGGGGAGGGGGCATCTAATGGGACCCTTGTCACTTGTCACAGACACCCCATAGACCTTTCATAGCCTGGTCACAGGCTCACCTAGGTTGGCAATGGCAGAGCAGTGCAGGGACTTGCTAGCAAGCCCAGCTCTGTGCCTACCCACTATTTTTAGGGACCTGTAGCCTGTTCCTTGAGGGAGAAGAATTTTTTCTTTCTTTCTTTCTTTTCTTTTCTTTTTTTTTTTTTTAGCAAAAAGACCAGCAGTTTGACAGTAGGTAAAGGCACGTGTCCCCAAGCTGGATGACTTAAGGTTGATTTTGAGTCCGCACAGAGGAAGGAAAGAGCCAGCTCTTGCGAGTTGTCCTCTGCTCTCCACACACAGTATGGCATTCTACACACACACACACACACACACACACACACACACACACACACCTTATAATTAAAAACAAAAACAAAAAACACCCAAAGAAGGAACAAACACCGGAACCAGGGCCTAGGAAGCAGCTTGCATGCTGCCCAGCTCAGCCCTCTTCACTGATTTTCTCGTCCAGCTCCATCTTGGTCAGATATTCAATACTTCCTTTAGGAGAACACATACATTTGTTTGACTTGCAATATTGAATTTGGAGGCCGTTCAGCAATTTCAAATTTCAGGAGTGGGGCAGTGGGGAGACACTGTAAATTAAAAAATTCTTTCCTCTTCGGTTTCTACCCAAGATTGTATATTTTTTTTGATGGCAAAATTAGGGATTAACTATAAACATGTGTTTGTTCGATACTGACGAGGCTGTGAGAACAATGGTCGAAGCCACGGGGTGGGGGAGGGGCCTGCAGGCTGCAAATCTTCTGTTGGGGGGGGTGGGAGGGAACTGCTCTGTCTCCTACAGGCTCCTACAGGGTAGAGAAAAGGAAGAGCTGGGTGCAGACAGGATGGGGTATGGGAGATCTGGAGGAGAGTGAGGAGGAGGAAGAGGATGCCTCCCAGCAGCCCAGACCTCAGAGCCCCTCAAGTCCTCACTCCACCCAAGCACCATTCTGCCCTGACCCTGGCCATCTGGCCCTGTTCTTTCTCCTCAGTGTCTCTCCTCTAATGCTGTGTTCCTTCTAAAGCGCCCCACAGGGCCATGCTAAGCATCTCTCCTGCGCCAACACTGTATTGGGTTCAGGAGATGGCACAGCAGGAAAGAAGGTGGCAGCTCCCATGCCTGTCCTTCTCCATGCAAAGGAACAGCCAGTAGGCCACTTGGGTCAGGTTCATGACAGTAATTATAGATGAGTGTCACCTCAGAGGCAGACAGAGCGCTTGCACCTGTGACTGTCCCAAGTGAATAGAGATGGGGTTCAGGGAAAGGTCTGGAGAGAAGTTTGAAGGATAAAAGGAATTCACTGAGAGAGAGAGGCTCAGAGAGTCTTCCAGGCAGCGGGAGAGGCCTGTGCAAAGACCCTGGGGCAGAAGAACATAAAGATTTGGGATTAAAATAAGGCTAGTGAGTAAACAGATATGAAGAGTGTGGCCCAACTGGGGAAGACAATCAGATCTTCTAGGAAATTCTCCATGGGTAAAAGAAAAGCATTGGATGACTCTACAGGAGCAGGGAGCCCATGGAGGGGGCAAAGATGAGCGAAGGCAGAGATATTAGATGTTGCTTCGTTGATTGGATTAGAGTGGAACCTGGTGGCAACCTGGTGACAGAGAGCTGAGAATGGAGCTGAAGTGGAAGACAGGTAAGCTTGGGGTGTCAGGACGGAAACTGAGTCTCAGTGTGCAAAACCAGACATAGCCTGTGCCAGGAGTCCAGGAGGGTGGACTGCAGTGGGAGGAGCAGAGCAAAGCAGCCTTGGGAGCACTGACTGAAGGGCCAGCACCAGAGGAGGAGCACAGAGGGGAGGAGACACACAGAGGGGAGAAGGAGGGTGGAGGAGAGGAGGAGGATGGAGAAGAGGAGGAGCATAGAGGGGAGGAGGAGGGTGGAGAGGAGGAGCACTGAAGGGAGAAGGAGGGTGGAAGGGAGGAGGAGGGTGGGGGAGAGGAGGAGCACAGAGGGAAAGAGGAGCACAGAGGGGAGGAGGAGCACAGAGGGGAGGAGGAGCACAGAGGGGAGGAGGAGCACAGAGAGGAGGAGGAGCACAGAGGGGAAGAGGAGCACAGAGGGGAAGAGGAGTATGGAGGAGGAGCACAGAGGGGAGGAGGAGACAGAGGGGTTGTGTAGACGGCCTGGCCTGTAAGTTCTTGCCACATAAGCATGTGGACCTGATCTCAGAGCCCTAGCATTCATGTTACAAACATTGGGGTACGGTGGCATGCACCTGTAATCCTAGCTCTGCTGGGAAGAAACAGATGGTCTAGTCAATCAGTGAGGACAGCAGAGACCCGGACTCAAAAGATAAGGTGGAAAGTGGTAGTGGAAGACACCTGGTATACACACACACACACACACACACACACGCACGCACGCACGTACACACACTTTACAGAGGGAGAGAAAGACATGAAGAAGAGTCCCAAAAGGGGAAAGGGGGATGGGGAAGTGGAGGAGGAGGAGACACCCCCTGGCCATCTGAGTGAGGTGTCCAGTGTGTTTGCTGACCTCCTTGAGGTTGGACATGGTGGTGGCAGACACCTATAATCTCTAGGAAAATGAGGCAGGAGGATTATGACAAGTTGGTTGCCAGGTTGGGCTATGTAAAGAGTTCTAGGCCTGCCTGAGTCACAGAGTGAGAGCGTGTTAAAAAAAAAAAATTAAGAAACAAACATAATCAAATAATCCTTGAGGTAACTGCACATTTTTCTTACTGGCCTCACCTCACCTCAGGGTGAGAATGTCCTCCCCAAGGCCCCCAAGAAGTAGCTACAGGGCAGTGTCAGGCCCCAGGAGATTCGAACTGGGCTAGCAGGCGCCTCCTGGGCTTCCTGACAACATGGCGACCAGATGCAGAAACCCAGCATTCCTAGCAGACACTCTCCAGTTGAGTTGCTTATGCAGATTCTGTCCGTAAACACTTGCTTATTGCTAATGTCTCACGGGCTATGGATGCTTCCATGGCCGAACCCAGGATCCTTATGGAAGGTATGGCACATGGGGACAGCCCAGGGGGTGCTTACCCACAGCACACCACAGGGAAGACAGGACAGGCACCACATGGGAGCTGCAAGGTGGCTGCAGAATATGTTTTGAAGGTGCCAGCGACTTGCTCGTGTGTCAAGGACAGAAAGCGTCAATAGAGAGGGTGAAGGTGAAGAAAGTCTGAGCCGAGGTTGTGGTAAAACCCAGAGAACTTTACTGAGCACTTACTATATCCTATGCTCCATTCAAGAGCCCATCATACAGATAGCACAGGGGACCCCAGGGCTGAGGATCTAGGCAAGGACTCTTACATGGTGCCTAACCTCAAAGTCATTGTCCCTAAGCACAGTACCTAACCCTTTTCAAGCACAGGCATGAAGAACTGCTTTGTGCCCTGTCCCACCAGACACTCATTCACATGCTGAGTGAGGTCCTGGCTATGGGGACAGCCCACCATAGCAACAGGAGCTGAGCCACTGGCTACACTGTATCCACGGATTATTGAAGAGGGAGGACTAAGTGGCTTATCCAGCTCACTTTCTTCTTTTCATATAGGCTGGGATCCAGATGGGAGGATTTTCTTATCTCCATTAACCTAATCTAGATAACCTCTCATAGGGATGCCAAGAGACTAACCTAATCTGGATGATCTGTCACCGGCAGGCCCAGAGGCTTGCCTCCTTGGTGATTCTAGAGTTAAAAGTCAATATTAACCATCATGAGCCCTGATGCCCAGATACCTAAAATTCATCCTTATTTAGAAATAGAAGTATTGCAGATAGGGCTAAGGTGAGGGCACACTGGTGTAGTCCAGGCCCAAATATACATGATTGAATCCCTAGAGAAAGGAGAAATTTACACATGGAGACCTGTGTAGCTTTAATTTTTTTCAAAATCTATTTTTTAAATGGTGGTTCTTAAGTGCTTTAGCCTCCCCTGTAGCCCACCACCCATCAGAGGTAGTGGGAAAGAAAGGATATGGGGGGAGGTGGACCTATTTAGAAAGGTTCTTAGGGCAGCTGGAGAGATGGCTCAGCAGTTAAGAGCACCTTACTGCTCTTCCAGAGGACCTGAGTTAAATTCCTAGTGGCCACATGGTGGTTCACAGCCATCTGTAGTGGGATCTGATGCCCTCTTCTGGTGTGTCTAAAGAGATCTACAGTGTAAATAAATACATCTTTAAGAAAGAAAGAAAGAAAGAAAGAAAGAAAGAAAGAAAGAAAGAAAGAAAGAAAGAAAGAAAGGAAGGAAGGAAGGAAGGAAGGAAGGAAGAAAGGTTCTTTGGAGCAACTCCCATCTGTGCTGTCTGGAAATCGGCAGGTCAGTTCACAGGTCAGCAGCAGCAGCTCCATCCACTTGCAAACACTTCACACATACACCAGCAGTCCAGTTTAATAAAGTCAGGATAGCAAACACGAATCAGTAGCTGTGGCACTACCTAGCCGAGACAGCCAGGCCCCAGCCTTGGCTCAAGGCAGCAGGAGGGACCAGGAGGAATGCCAGGAGAAGTTCTTGGCTGTGCCTCTCCCAGGGAAGTGGACATCAGCGAAGCCGTGAGCCCCACAAGCTTTGTACAGTTAGCTCTATAAGCAAGCCAAGCTCAGACTCGTGCATTGTCCGTTGAGTCCTATTTATACCCTCCAAACGTCATGTGCTCTCCACGGCTCTTGCCTTAGTACAGGTCTTACCTCCCCACATGTGCTGCCTCAGCATGTGCATCGGCCTCTACTGACATCACTCAATCAGCCAATCAGCCTGAGTCCTTGGAATCAGCAAGAAATTGCAGCATACCGTCAGAAGTTTTTATTTTATTTTATTTTTCCCAATTTTTTATTAGGTATTTACTTCATTTACATTTCAAGTGCTATCCCGAAAGACCCCTATATCCTCCCCCCACCCTGCTCCCCTACCTACCCACTCCCACTTCTTGGCCCTGGTGTTCCCCTGTACTGGGGCATATAAAGTTTGCAAGACCAAGGGGCCTCTCTTCCCAATGATGGCTGACTAAGCCATCTTCTGCTACATATGCAGCTAGAGACACGAGCTCTGGGGGTGCTGGTTAGTTCATATTGTTGTTTCACCTATAGGGTTGCAGACCCCTTCAGCTCCTTGGGTACTTTCTCTAGCTCCTCCATTGGGGGCCCTGTGTTCCATCCAATAGCTGACTGTGAGCATCCACTTCTGTGTTTGCCAGGCACTGGCATAGCCTCACAAGAGACAGCTACACCAGGATCCCTTCAGCAACATCTTGCTGGCATGTGCAATAGTGTCTGGGTTTGGTGGCTGATTATGGGATGGACCCCCAGGTGGGGCAGTTTCTGGATGGTCCATCCTTTCATCTCAGCTTCAAACTTTGTCTCTGTAACTCCTTCCATGGGTGTTTTGTTCCCAATTCTAAGAAGGGGTGAAGTGTCCACACTTTGGTCTTTGATCTTCTTGAGTTTCATGTGTTTTGCAAATTGTATCTTGGGTATTCTAAGTTTCTGGGTTAATATCCACTTATCAGTGAGTGCATATCATGTGAGTTCTTTTGTGATTGGGTTACCTCACTCAGGATGATACCCTCCAGATCCATCCATTTGCCTAGGAATTTCATAAATTCATTGTTTTTAATAGCTGAGTAGTACTCCATTGTGTAAATGTACCACATTTTCTGTATCTATTCATCTGTGAGGGACATCTGGGTTCTTTCCAATTTCTAGCTATTATAAATAAGGCTGCTATGAACATAGTAGAGCATGTGTTCTTATTACCAGTTGGAACATCTTCTGGATATATGCCCAGGAGAGATATTGCTGGATCCTTCGGTAGTACTATGTCCAGTTTTCTGAGGAACCACCAGACTGATTTCCAGAGTGGTTGTACAAGCTTGCAATCCCACCAACATTCAATCCTAAATCAGATAGGGGGCTAATATCAAATATATATAAAGAACTCAAGAAGATGGACTCCAGAAAACCAAATAACCATTAAAAAATGGGGCACAGAGCTAAACAAAGAGTTCTCAACTGGGGAATATTGAATGGCTGAAAAGCACCTCAAAAAATGTTCAACATCCTTAATCATCAGGGAAATGCAAATCAAAACAACCCTGAGATTCCACCTCACACCAGTCAGAATGGCTAAGATGAAAAATTCATGTGACAGCAGATGCTGGCGAGGATGTGGAGAAAGAAGAACACTCAGTCAGAAGTTTTTTGGTGTGTTTCTCTCCACGGAGTCCCAACAAATGCATCTCAGCTACACAAAGTAAGGTGGACCAATACATGCATGTCCTTACTGAAGAATCCTTTCAATGCCTGCGTTAGCATGTGTCCGCTTCCATGAATCACAAACCTGCCTTAGTCTTTCACCTGTGTCCACTTCAGCTAAATATTCCTTCATGTGTTCGCCCCAGCAAACACCATCCAACCGATTTTCCAAAGAACCCTTAAGTTTCCACTTCAGACCTGCATGAGGGGAATGTTGTCTAAAGACAGAGACAGGAGGGAAGGTTCTGTGATAGAGGCCTCTTATAAAATTCTAGATCCCATCCCTAGTACTGAAGACAAAGAGAGGGAAGGGAAGGCGAGAGAAAGGCTGTAACTCATTTGGTGGGGTGCTTGTCTGGCATACTCGAAGCCCTGGGTTTAATCCCTAGCACTGGATAAACCAGGTGTGGTGGTATACATATGTAATTCCATACTCAGAATGTGAGAATAAGAGAGTAAGAAATTCAAAGTTATTCTGGGCTATATAGCAAGTTTGAGGCCAGCCTGGACTCTATGGAACATGTCATTAACAAAAAACAAAAATAAAAACAAACAAATGAACCAAAAAAAAAAACAAAACAAAACAAAACAAAAAAACAATAGAGACAGAGAGAAAAAAATGGACGCAGACATCAGGACATGAGGACAATGTGTCTACAAGCCAAAGAACACCAAAGCTTGCCAACAAATCCCCAGAAGTTTGGGAGCAGGCAGGGGACAAACTCTTCTCTCAGCCTGGGAAGGAAGCAACCCTGCCCACACCTGGCTCTCAGATTTCTGACCTGCAGAACTGTAAGATAATCAATTCCTGCAGTCCGGGCGCTGGGTCTGTACAGCTCCATCTCTGCAGCTCCAGGAAGCTGAGTCCCTGGAGAAGAAAGAGTTCAGGAGGCGGACAAGAAGGCAGAAGCCAAGACAGAGATGGCTTCCGGCATTAAAGGGCATCTTTCTGCAAGTCGGGCTCTGTAGACACAGCAAGGAGAGATAAGCGTGGCTTTCCTTACTGAGATGAAAAATCAGAGTTCCTCAGCCTGCAAAAGAGATTAGAGAAGGTAGTGGTGGGCAGAGTAACAATGTATCAATTAATTGTTGCTATGTTGGGAGCCCTTCCTCCTGCAGAGTAACAATGTATCAATTAATTGTTGCTGTGTTGGAAGCCCTTCCCCTTGCAAAACTTAGTAGTTTAAATCACAGCTGCTGCCCCTGGCTCACAGTCTATGAGAGAACAGCCTATTCCTATGCCTGGCTGGTACGTTGTGGCTGGCTCATCCTCTGTGTCTCTGTTCCACAAGGCCTCTCCTACTCCAAAAGATTAGAGCAAGCCTGTTGAGTTTGAGCTCAGGACTAGAAGAACTTCGATCAGGCACATTCTGTGATTGGCAGAGGTAGAAGGTAGGGCACAGTGCATAATGAGACTTTTCACAAACAGCCATAGGTTAAGGCTTGATGCCATCACTGCAAAGGGTAGGGAAAAAGTGGCCAGGACTCCAAAAAGGGCCTGCCCCTGACCATCTCAGAGGTCCCCTGGGTGTCCTGGCGTGAGACCAGACACTGGTTCCTTTAACTCAGGTTCTCTGGCTTCTAGAAAACAAGACCTGGTATGCCCCCACAGTAACTTGTCCCATATTTATGACATGGCCACAGGAGCCCCTCAGCTTGCTTTACCACCAGCATCCATGTCCACCTCCTTAGTGACGGGCCCTTGTCAGTGAACTGGAGTTTTAGGTTGGAAAACCAGGGAACCAGCAGTGATTGAACGTTTGTGGGAAGCTGAGTTAGAGCGTTCAGTTACTATTTCTTCTCTTGGAAATCTTGATCATATCTTATCCCATATATACAAGACGTGGCCATGAGACATGCATGACATGGTTCCAGGAACCTTCTAATGGAACCTTGAAGCCTGAGCCACCAACTCTCATGTTTGGTAGAAGGTGCTCAGGACTGAAATACCGTATCCACTGCTGTAGCCATGTCTGTGGTGACCTGAAATGGTGCCTGCCTGTGAGAGTTTCCTAAGGGTATCTTGTCCCCATGAGTGCCTCATAAGCCAGATCAAGGCTGGGGAGATGGCTCAGTCTGCAGTGTTTGCCATACATGCAGACCTGAGTTCAGACCCCAGCACCATGTAAAATGTTACATGTGACAGACAGCACATAGCTGTGGAGTAGCACTGTGGAGGTGAAGGCAGGAGGCTCCCTGGAGCTTGCTGGCCTGGAGCAAAGAGGAGATAGAGACAGACAGCCTCAGAGATGGCCACAAATCCTACCTTGGGAAGGGCTTTTTACTTGGTTTCTACTTGGCCTCAGTCCTCAGGACCCAGGAGCAGAGTGTCAGGGTTCCAAACACAGTTATCTCTCAGCCCTTCCCCTCCAACATCCAAAGCGGGCTTAACTGGTGACATATCAGCCCTTCCCAGACTTAGCCACAGAAACGATTGGGGCAGGGGGGGAGGGAGACAGGGGGAGTCTGCTACTCAGCCTCACTCATAGAGAGCCTCCTCAACACTGAATCCTTTCCTGTTACTGTTTCCTGAAGATGCTATACAAGGAGCCATCCAGCATGGCTGGCCCAACCCGAGACAGAGAATGACGTAACGTAATGGGCTTATGTCCCCGTACTCCTATTGGCACTTCTGCCTCCAGGTCTAGCTTCCAAGGACATCCTTTCTGACTGAGAGCCTCAAGTGTATTAATGGATAGAACAGAGGGTCAAGACAGCCTTGTTAGGGCTGGAGAGATGGCTCAGAGGTTAAGAGCATTGGCTGCTGCTCTTCCAGAGGTCCTGAGTTCAATTCCCAGCAACCACATGGTGGCTCACAACCATCTGTAATGGGATCTGATGCCCTCTTCTGATGTGTCCGAAGAGTACAGTGTACTCATCATATATACAAAATAAATAAAATCTGTTTTTAAAAAACTTAAAAAAAAAAAAAAAAAAGACAGCCCTGTCACCACTGGGAAATCAGACAGATGCGGTAGGGACATCCAAGCACCTCCTGGGAACAGCAGGCTATGTGGCTCTCAGCCCACAAACAGGTCTTGAGAAACCACAGTACAGTGGGAAAAGAACACTACATCACAAGTGGCATGGTGACAGCGAAATCCCTCCCACCTCCATGAAAAGTTCCCTTCAGTCATTCATTTCCTTAGAAAATATGGTCAGAGGGCCTGTGTGTGCCAGACCCAGTTTCAGAATAACACACAGTTGATATAAGTGTGAAGACCCAGCCATTCAACACATCAGAACAGTGGTAGGGGAGAAGGGTAAATGATATATCTTACTTCCTTACCCCAGATCACTGGCATTCATAGAAGCCACATATAAAGGACAGACAACAGCACACTGAGTGCTTCAGTCCCAAGTCCTCAGGGCCACCTGTGGAGGGGATAGGCTGCCTCTCTTAGGAGAAACCTAGTTTCCTAGCTTGCTACTCACAAGTTAGTGAGTGAAATGTGAGATCCTAACCTTCCTTCCCCCCTGTAGGGGGCAACCTTGAGCAGTACAGAGCCTGCAGAGATGTGCATAGCTGAACTGTGCACCTCTCAACCCAACAGTAGCACACCCAGGTAGCTGAAGGGTGAGACTCATCCTGTGGTCTCCTCTCAGGATTGACAGAACACTTAGGTGGTGCCTACAGTGTCTGGGTCCCCTAGACAGACAGGACAGCCAGCCCTCTCACCAGGGTGCCCAAATGTTTAGGGAAACATATACACAGTCCATGATGACCATAACATCAATGTGGAGGCATGAGGGAGAGCAAAGAGGGGGCGCCTTCTAAACAGAACCTTAAAGAAGCAGGAGTCCCCTTGGCCAGTAGACAGGGAGCAAAGTGTCGGCGATAAGATGAGCCAGGGGCAGGCCCTGGTCAAGAGGGCTGCTTTGAAGCCATATCCTGTGTGGTGTCTGCGAAGACAGACAAGACACCAAAGCCAATGTCACCTGTAGGAGAAAGGCACACTCTGTAGAAGTTAAACCCTGTTTCTTCCTCCCAGTCCTATGCTCCCAGAAATAAGACTCAGACTGAAAATATAGTTACAAATCCCTTGGCCAGATAGCTAGGCTCTTCTCTGACTAGATCTAACTTCAGCTATCCCGTTTATTTTAACCTACACTCTGCCATACGGCTGGTTACCTGTGCTTAGGTATCCTGTGTCTCTCTCATTACATCTTTCCGGGTGGCTCTCTCCTAGAATCCTTCCTGTCTCCTGGATGTCCCAGTTCTACTTACTGCCTAAGGCGCTTTAATTGACAGGTGATACATCACCTGTGCCTTGTCTCAGCCCAGGTCTTGCCTTAGCACATGCATCCAATCAGCCCGAGTCCTTGGAAGTGACAAGAAACTGCAGCACACCACCAGAAGTTTTTTGGTGAAGTTCTCTCTATGGAATCCCAACAAATGCAGTGTAAGGCGGACCAATACATGTGTGTCATTAGCAAAGAATTTTTTATCACGTGACCTTTCACGTGCTTGCTTCAGCAGAACATCCTCTCTCCCATGTCCGCCTCAGCGAAACGATCCGTCATGAGTCTGCCTTAGTCTGACACACCTGCGTCCACTTTAACGAAACATCCCTTCACGTGTTTGCCCCAGCAAAACAGCATCCAACCGACTTTCCAAAGAACCCTCAAATTCCCACTTCATCAAGTTGATCCAAGCTCATTCCCAGCTCCAGACACACAGGTAGGGAAGGCACATACCAGCCCTGCCCCCCCCAAGCATCTGTATTGGAACTAACTATGGTAGTGGCAGAGGGTTTTCACAGAGTATAGAAAGGATTCCTACATCCAATAAGGAAGAAGGGGTCATCGCAACAGGAAGATGGAACAGTCTTGAACCCTTTCATAAAATAGCTTGTCCCTCCACATGGTAACAAACGAATAGAGTGAGCATATAAAGACAGGGTCAGAAAGCCCAGTGAGAGGTGGGCACAGCTCACGCCTGTGGTCCCAGCACATACAAGATAGAGGCAAGAGGACTGGGGAGTTCAACCATCATCTTTAGCTACAGACTGTTTTGCATACCTAGAATGATCATGGAGAGAGGTTAAGACAATGTGGCTGCTTGGGAGAGCTGTCTGGAAGGGTCTAGAAAAGCTGCACTAGGCATATTCTTTGACCCAACCACCCCACCCCAAGGCATAGGCTCACCAAGTGATGTGACTTCATTTGTCAACACACATTCTCTGTTTGCTGTAGTATTTCTGCAGACGCAACTCAATCCTTAGAGCCGAGGACATAAATATAGTGAAAGAGACAAAGGTGCCTGGAGAGAGTCACTGAAAGCAGACTCCTTGTGGGTAGGATGTCAGCTATGAGGCACACCAGGGACAGTGAAAGGGCTGGGTTGGGTATATCACCTGAGACTCTGGGAAGTGCATGCATCCAGAAGACAATATCTGAGTGTCTAGGCAGCAGTGAGAGGCTAGAGAAACAGTCCAGGTAGGTCCTTGAGCAGGTGAAAGATGGAGAGCCAAGTGGCCAGTGTGGCTGAGGGGCTGCAATAGAAGAGGAGGAAGAAGAGGACAAGGAGACATCTCCAGAAAGTACACCTGAGTTTGACCCTCAGGACTCATGAAAATAGTGTGGGCTCTAGGTGTAGTGACACACATTCGTAATCCCAGACCTGGAGGGGTGGGGACAGGTGGGTCACTGAGTCTTCCTGTTCAGGCGGAGACCCTGGTGTTGTTTTATTGGTTTTTCTTTATTTAAAAAAAGAAAAGAAAAGGAAAGAAACGAAACTGGGGGATGGATCCATAATCCATTTCAGAGGACACAGATATGGTTATCAGATCCTCATCAGGTGGCTCACAACTGCCTCAACCTACAGGTTCGTGGATTCTAATGATACCTTGTGACCTCCAAGGGCATCTGCACACAGGCAGTGCACATAAACCCACACAGGCACACACAAATACACACACACACACACACACACACACACACACACACACACTCGGGTACTTGAAAATGTTCATGCACACACACACAAGTACACAAAAAGCAAGGGACTTATATAAGAGACAGGAGCAAGAGGGACAGCAGGGTCCCCTCTCCACCTTCCTGTGGAGGTGGGTATGTCCTTAGCACACTCCTGGTACTTTGCAGCTTAGAAAGTCTACCACACAAGGGCCACCAGAAACCTAATGTGACCACCCAAGGTCTGACAGCACTCCTTCCTAATTAGCCCTTTTCTGGGACCCTGGAAATGACTGTCACCAATCTAGAGCACATGACAAGGTGAAGGGAGCTCAAACCCCAAGTGACCAAGCCCCAAATGAGTGTGTCAGGGCCACCCAGCCAAGGCGCACCATATAGTTCACATGTGAGCTATGCCCCATGTTGCCAACCACTCTCTGACACCATAAACACCCCAACCTTGGCAGAGTCCCTTCTGGTCATGTTCCCCACAGCCTAAATAATACACCTTTAATAGAAACACACAGCCCCATTTATACAGAGTGTAAAATAGATTAAAATAATTTTAAATGTATGAGTCACTCACTGAGACTTTTTTTTTTTTTTAAAAAATCACAAGCAGCACTTTGTGGTAAGGACAACTATGAACAGGGGCTTGTCCTTCAGGGGACCCTAACAATGTGAAATGCCTACAACACATGCCAGTGGACTGGCCTTCCCAGGAGAGGGACACTGAGGTCAGCCTTGTGCCCACAGAATTAGTGAGAGTGAGTGTACCCTACTTTGCCCACCATCACAGATACCTCAAGAGCAGGAGATGATCCTGTGCATTGGATATAGGGGGATACAGAAAGAATGCAGCAAATGTCACCTGGGGCACAGCCTTGTCATTTATCAATTGACACTAAAGGCTGGCGGTGCCCCTGTAGTAAAGCAGTCCTGCATCATTCCTGAATTGCATGCCTCTTGTGAAGGGGACCTCACTGTCTGATAGACAGCCCTGGTGACTGATGGTGGTGACAGACAGTCCCTTCCCATCCATGCCAGCTGCCCCCAGAACAGTCCCAGGAACTGTTTTCCAGAGTAGCATGTGGACCAAAGCCCCAGGCTTATCCCTGTGTATCTTCTCAAGCACCCCTTGGGTCCTCCTGGCTGGAAACTGCTTGCTGAGCATATGAGCATAGCTTCCCAGTGTGGGAGGCAGCTGTGGGCCCCCTGCTCCCCTCAGGACCTTCCCACCCACACTCAGCTCAGGCTAGCCCTCAGCACACCCCCCTTCACCTCTCCAGCCTGTGACTGTGGCATCCCTCCCTACAATTCCTGCCTGGGTCTCAACCCACTGTCACACGCAGAAAGGGGACCACCGGATCTCCATCAGACCCTCTCTAAGAAGAAAGCCACCGCCTGGGCGTGCCTCTTGGCTTCTAGCTGGACCTCTCAGCAATCTTATGTTCGCTGTTCCTTCCAGCTCATCTCTCCTTTTCATCTTCTCAGCCTCTTGGTGGTGCCTGTCGAATGCCTCACACATCCCTGTTGCCTGCTTTCTCTTCACTGAAGCTCCATCATATCATCTCCTCACTGTCTGCCCTCATCTACAGGTACCCATCAGTGTTTGAAGCTGGTGTTTGGCTCAGTCAGTAGACTGTTTCCCTTGGTCCAGCGTAAACCAAGTGTAGTGGTGAATGCTTATAATAATCTCAGTCCTTAGAAGGCAAAGGCAGGAGGATTATGAGCTTAAAGTCATCCCCAGACACATAAAGAATTTGAGGCCGGGAGCTCAGTGGTTAAGAGCCCCGGATGCTTCCAGAGGACCCAGGCTCAAGCCCCAGCACCTACATGAAGGCTTACAACTGTCTGTCATTCCAGTTCCAGGGGGTCTGACACCCTCACACAGACCTACGGGCAGGCAAGCCCCAATACACATGAAATAAAAATAAAATAAATAGTTTGAGGCCAGCCTGGGATACATGAGACTCTGTCCCAAGAAGGAGAAAGAGGGAGGGAATGGGAAACGAGGTGGGGCAGGAAGAGGGAAAGAAGGAAAGGAGAGGGGTGCACACTTATGAATGAAACAGATGCCTGAGAGAACGCTCTGAGGAGCCAGAGCTCTGGAGCTGATTAGTACAGGCGCAATAACTGTTCTAAAATGTGTGCTAAATATGCATAATATAAAATCATCATGCAGGGCTGGAGAAGTGGCTTAGCAGTTAAGAGCACTGACTACTCTTCCAGAGGACCAAGGTTCAACTTCCAGCACCTATGACCCTGTGTAACTTCAGTTCCAGAGGATCTGATGCTCTTTGCACTGCATGCACATGGTACACATACACATGAGGGCAAATCACCCATTTACATAAAGTAAAAATCAAATAAATAAACCTCTTTTTTTAAAAAAAAAAAAAGTGACTCTGTAGTCCTATGGTTTCGATGGAATTCACACTGCTGCTCAGTCATCACCACCTGTTGAGGTCACCAGCATCAGGACCAAAACTCCATGCCCATTGAACACAGCATCAGAAGGAAATAGACTCATCACACCCAGCATCAGCACCAAATTATGTAAGTTCTAGCTGCAGGAACAAGGGGCAAGACAAGCTCAGATGCCTCTGTGAGCTGCATCTCGATGCCTGGGATACCTGCTGGGGCCAGAGATGGGGTCTTGTCTACATGGGCCCTCTCTTACACCCACACCAAGGGAGCCTGAAAGGTTCTGTAGTATGCCGGGTTTTTAATACAGGTCAAAGTGACCCATTGGCCAAAGGTCATCTGTTTCCTACAAACTGTTCCAATCAACTTCATCATCTGCCCAAAGTTTCAGGATGCTCTAGCCCAGTCCCTGAGGTACCTTTAAGGACCACAAAAAAGAAAAGGGAAAAACCAGTCATCCCAATTACACCTCCTGTCCACTCTAGGCACCTTCTGCCCAACAGTGTAATGGGAGCTATCCTATGGTTGGCTTATTTTGCTAAGTAGGTTGTCCTCTAAGCCTATACCTTTTTTTTTTTTTAAAAAAAAAAAAATATGTCATGGTTTCCCTATTTCCAAGGCTGAATAATATTCAATCATATGTAGCCATCACATTTTGTCATCTGTCTGTTTATCCAGTGATGGGCACTTGCTAGATACAAACATGGCTACCCTCAAACATGGCTGCCTTAGCCGACACACCCTAAGGTCACCTGAAAAGAAAGCCTCATTTGAGAAATTGCCCAGATCAGCTTGGTCTATGGGCATGTCTGTAGGGGGATTGTCTTTTTGTTTTGTTTTGTTTTTGAGACAAGGTTTCTTTGTGTAGCCTTGGCTGTCCCAGAACTCACTCTGTAGACCAGTCTGGCCTTGAACTCAGAGATCTACCTGCCTCTGCCTCCTGAGTGCTGGGATTAAAGGTATGTGCCACTACCCACAGGTCTTAGTGTGTGAGAGGCCTGCCTACTGTGGTCACCACTTCTCAGCAGCATCCACTGGATTTGAAGGGTACGGGGTGTTTAGCCACCAAATTCCCACCAATAGCCCCTGGTTAATACAAGTGCTAGGATGAGGGGTGTGAATTCCTGGACACTCCCAGGCTCTGATCACAGCAGAAGCACCAAGAAGACCACATGGCAATCATCCATTCAGCACCGATACATCCATCATTCGTCCATCATCCATTCATGCATTCATCCATTCATGCATCCATTCATCTGCCTCTCTACCCACCCATCCACTCATGCCTATACCTATACACCCATACGCCCATACATACATGCATACATACATACATACATACATACACCCTCATGATCACCCACTCACCTATCTATCCATCTATGTACCCATCCCTCCCTCCATCTATTCACTGCAGGGTCTAAAAGGCAGAAATGAACCAGCTAAAGGACAAGTATAGTCATAGCCTCGCCTGACCTTCAAGGTTCTGAGCAGGCAGTCGGAGCAGAGATCTCCCATCTGAGGCTGCCAAAGATCTGCTCATCACTTCATTCCTACTAGCCAGTGCTGGGAGAGGGGATTTTATTTTGTGGATCCAGTGAAAACAAAGACCCAGCTAAGGACGTTTAGTTGAAATCTTCACAAGATACATAGTAGCTAGGACCTCCAAGTCCAGTCATCACGCCTACCCCCACCCCCACGCCTTAACACCGGCACCAGTGGAAAAGACCACCTGGAGTACAGCGACCATGCTTCTAAGGCCTGGCACTAACTCCAAGGAGACAGTGAAATTCAGTCAGTGGATCTTGGAGGCAGCAGGGTCCTCAGGGGACCCAAACCAGGTGTGGGTGCATGTGCGTGTGCGTGTGTGCATGCGTGTGTGCGTGTGTGTGTGTGTGTGTGTGTGTGTGTGTGTGTGTGTGTGTGTAAAGCCCAAGCTCCTTCCTTGCCAACACTCACTCCATTTTCCTTTAACCCTGGCCCATTAACTCCACAAGCCTGTAGGATGCACCACCTCAGTAGCTCCAATCATCCCACTTCAGGAGAAAATAAATCCGATTGCTGTATACCCAGGCACCTCCGTGAGACCAGGAGGTGTTGTTATTCTTCTCATTTTAAAGAAGGGGGAACTGAGTCACAGAGTGTGTGCTCACAGTCCCGGTTAGCTCTTAATGCAGGTCTGTGAGTGCAGTGGGTGTCCCTGTGGGGCAATGCTGGGTAGACAGGAACAGGAACATGCTAAGGACTAAGGCTGTGTCCAGAACTGAGAGACAGGGATTGTTAACCACAAATAGGGCATTTGAGGCTAATGAGTCCCAGAGAGCAGCATTGGGCCAGAATCACAGGGGTTTGGGGGCCTAGGTTTAGGGGGGCGTTGCTGCAAAAGCAGGTGTTGAGTCACCTGAGGAAGGAGGAGACTGGATGAGCATTCAAGCAAGGGCACTTTCCTTTCCACTGCCTACCCCAAAGGACTCAAGGTCTGTGCTCAAACCATAGTGTACTTTGGGAGCCCTGGGACAGTCTTGACACTTGACAGTCTTCCTTTGCCTCCTTTCTGTCCTCCTTCTACCACTTCCCTCTCCCCTTTGTCTTCTCCCGGATTGGCTGGGCTGGCGTCACCTTCTCCTCTTGTGTGCCCCTACTGGCAATTGTCTCGCCTTTTCAACAAGTGTGGGTCAATTTTTGGCATCTCGCTTTGGCTTTGCCCTACCTCAGTCTCTCTCCTCTCTTCCTTCTGTCTTCTCCCCTCCCCTTTCCTCCCCTCTTTTTTTTCTCCTCCCCTTCTCTGTGCTCGCCCCCACCTCACTGGGCAGGGCGGATAGGGGCCAGCCCCCGCCTCCACCTGCCCCTTCCCTCCAGCAGCGCCCCTGCAGCCTGCCTAATGCGTTTCGCATGGTGCGGCAGTCAAACGCCCTTCTAATGTCCTTAAAGCACGCAGAAAATTGCAACCTTATGAAAAAGAAAGAACACGCACGTGAACGCGCGCGCATACACACACACACACACACACACACACACACACACACACACACACACCACAAAATTGCCTGGCAGAGGCTGAGCTGCTGCTGGGGCTGGAGTTGAGTGTAAGTTCCCAGACCTATTAAACTTAGTGTGCAAAGAATCTTAGGAGGAGGGACCGCCTCCCAAGGCTGCCTCCTTCAGGCCGGCTTTCAGACAGGTCTGGGGGAATAAGCTCCTGGCTTTTCCCTCCCTTCCTCACTTCTATTTGTGATTTCTTTCACAGCTCAAGAAACACCCAGAACCTTTGCTCTTACCCTGGTCTTTCCTCAGGAGTAGCACACACTTCTCATTGTCACTGAGGCATCAGTAGAAGCTCTCTAAGCTTCAGAATCTCCCTGATACCCTGACTAAAGACTACCCCCATTCTTCGTCTATGGCCTGTTGATCTTCCTTTCCTTTCCTTTCTTTTCCTTTCTTTTCCTTTCCTTTCCTTTCCTTTCCTTTCCTTTCCTTTCCTTTCTTTTCCTTTCCTTCCTTCCTTCCTTCTTTCCTTCCTTCTCTCCTTCTTTCTTTTCTCTTTTTCTTTTTCTTTTCTCTCTTCTTTCTCTTTCCTTTTCTCTTCCTTTCTCTTTTCTTCCTTCCCTGATTTCTTCCTCTTTCTTTCTTTCTTTCTTTCTTTCTTTCTTTCTTTCTTTCTTTCTTTCTTTCTTCCTCCCTTCCTTCCTTCCTTCCTTCCTCCCTCTTTCTTTCTTTCTTTCTTTCTTTCTTTCTTTCTTTCTTTCTTTCTTTCTCTTTTTCTCTTTGCTTGTTTGGTTTGTTTGCTTGCTCCATCGAGCTCATTATGTAGACCAGTCTGGCAGACTCATGGACGTCTGCCAGCCCCTGCCTCCCAACATTGCTGGTAGTAAAGGTATGAGTCACCGTACCCAGCACACCTGCTTAATTTTCAACTGACTTATGTCACTCTGTGCCATTGTCTCTGGTTTTAATTGTGACTCCATCGCCTTCTACCTAGCCTGTCCCCACCTGCAGTGTAAACTGAAGGTGGTGGGCCCTGCGCCTGGCACTGGGTTTGCTAGAAGCAGCTGCTTAGCATGTAGTGAACAAGTGCTAAGATTCCTTCTAGGTGGCTCAAGGCATTGGGGACTTTAAGGCATCTGAGACCCCCACCCCAAACACACACTAGACCTTCAGGCTGCCAGGCAAGGAAGGGGTTGTGGCAAGCCCCTGCCCAGTCAAGTCAGATCCAAATTCCAGTCTTGGTGTCTCTGTGTTCCTGAGCCAGTCACCTAACATCTCTGACCATCTGCTAAATGAAAACACCTCTCTTACTTGATTAATGGATGTAGAAGACACATCAGGCTCACAGAAGCAGGCATGTCCCCAGTATTAGAAGCTGCACCCTTCAATAAATGCTTGTTTGGTTGGGGGGGTTGTTTGTTTGTTTTTGTTTTGTTTTTGTTTTTGAGTCTGGACTTTCTCTGTATAACTGCCCTGGCTATCCTGGAACTCAATTTGCAGACTAGGCTGGCTTTGAACTCACAAATATCAAATTGCCTCTGCCTCCAGAGTGCTGGGATTAGAGCTGTGCACCACCATAGCTGAACTTTTGTTAAAAGAAAGAAGAGAATGTAGGAGAGGAGATAACTCAGTCAGGAAACTACCTACCTACCTCACAAATGGGATGATCCAATTATAACCCCAAGCACTGCTGTAAGCCCAGTGCTGGGGAGAGAGACAGGAAGATCCCTGAGGCTCACAGGCAGGGCGGTCTAGCCTGATCCGCTGAGCCCCAGATTGCACAGAGAGACCCTGTCTCAGACACAAGGAGAGCAGCTTCTGAAGAGAGACACCTGAGCTTGACCTCTGGCCTTCACACGTGCACATACATGTGCATGCACACTTACATGTGCATGCACACTTACATGTACATGCACATGGGCATAGATCTTTTGAAAGGAAGGAAGGAGGGAAGGAAGGAGAGCTGGCCATGTAGGATCCTAATAAATAGTAGAGGGTTTGAGATGCCAAGATGTCAATCACACAATTACTCCTTGAAGCACTAAGGGGGGGGGGAGTCTCCAGGATGGCAGTGAAGCCACAGCCATTGCTATGCCACTACCTGGGAATTTTAATTTCTGCTTACCGAGAGACCTAGTACAGCATTATTAGGACATAGATTTATTATTATTATTATTATTATTATTATTACAAACCATTCTTGGGTTTACATTTATAAAATAACAGAGAGATCCGGGAATGTTGCTCAATGGGAGAGCAATGGTCCCGCATGCAGGAGGCATAGACTTGATCCCCAACACCAAAAAAAAAAAAAAAAAAAAAAAAAAAAAAGAAAAAGAACAGAAAAAAAAAAAAAAAAAAAAAAAAAAAAAAAAAAAAGATTAAAAAACTTAAAAGAGGGAGGGAGGGAGAAACTAATCAGCTAAAACGGTTGTTTCCCTGGGTCCCCTCTGGCGCCCTTGACCTTTTCCCCTGCTAGCCTGGTATCTACCTCTTGACTGAGGCAATGTTGGCTCCTACCCTGGTCCTGGGTGGTGCCTGCGGGCCAAAAGACACCACAGCCAATTCCTCCCCTCCTGTCTGCCAGCCCCCTCCCCCGGCCACACACACACACACACACACACACACACACACACACACACCTATTAAAAGGATCCAGAGGTTGTTGTGGGAGAACGAGAACCTTCTGAAGTCTTAGAGATGGGTCCCCTTTTGAAGTAGGAAGAAGGAAGGCCTTGCCCCTGAAAGCCTCTTACAAGTGCCAGTGCTGCCCCCACCTGCCCTCCAGGAGTTAGTTGTGTCCCACGCCCCAAGGTCCAGCACACTTGGCATGCAGCGGGGTGGTGGCCCTACAGTGAGTGAGGTATCCCAGCTCACTTGCTTCTTGGAGGCCAAGCGGGTCTAAGATTCCAAGCTTCCCAGGAACTCCTGGCCTGAACAGGATTCAGGAGCAGGCTTTTTTCCCTTGAGTTTCTTCTCCCTTGCTGTAGCTTCTATGTCAGGGCTTCCCGGGATGAAAAAACAAATTAAGGGGAGCGAAATGAAACCAGACCGCGGGATCCTGGTAAACAGAAAGAGTCTAATTTCTTTAGGGGACCTCAGAGTTGCCTAAACAAGGCAAAACTGGAGCCAGGCTTTTGGCCACCGCAGCTGGGCGGGTTCTGGTCCTCGACTTCCCCGGAAGGGCTCCGAGATCTTAAACTCTGTCATAGTTAACCAGACCCTAGTGTGAGGTTCTTTCTTCCACTTTGTAAGTTCACACCGACCATTCTTCAAGAGGTCAAGAACAAGGAAGGGGATATAGCTACTTTTATTATTTGTTTTCAAAAAGTGGGGTACCAGCGTGGAATGGGCTCGCGGCCAGAGACCCTGCTGGTGATGCTCTGCACTGTGCGTATGGCCAGCAATGGGGCGAAGGTTCAGAGACCAGCATAGAAATCCTGGTCTTCCGGCATCAGCCCTTGCCGGCCCCCAGAGGCCAAATGAAGCCGGGCTCCCGCCTCTCCAACCTTCCAGACTCAGAGCTCAGGACCCGTGGAAGCGAATCCCCAATCGCCACGGAGCACTGCCACCACTCTGTCCCCGAGTTCTGCGCATTGCCGAGCCGCCACCGACCCCGTGCGTGCACGCAGCGCAGACCTAGAAGGTCCGCGAGCGCAGTCGATCTGCCCGGTTCCCACCGCTCTTCCAGTGGTCTGCCCTTCCCTTCCCGGAGTCCCGCAGGTCCTCCCTGCCCCTATCCTCTAACCAGGGACACCAGAGTCCGCTCCCTCCCTCAGAGGGCTCCGCGAAACACCACCCGGGCCGCAGCTGCCTGCGATATTTCTGAGGTTTGTTTCCCAGGACCTTGGGGCCCGAAAATTGACTTTTGTGGCAAGGGTCCAGGAGAGGGGACCTTCTCTTCCCCCAAAACGCCCGCCTGGAGTGAGGGGCGTGGTCAATGAAGGCAGGGAAGGGCCCTCAGCTGTGAGGGTCCGAGCCCGGTGGCACACAAGCCAGCGCCTTAGGGCTCCTGTGGTTAAGAGGAGACCTTTACCGCGAACCCCGGCTTCCCCCCCCCCACTTCTCCCCTCCTCGAGCCACCTGCCTGGAAGTCTCCATCGAGTCTCCGGTACTCTCCCAAGCAAGAAAACTCTTGTCTACCCGCGAAAGAAAAAGCATTACTTTCTCTCTTCCCTGGCTCGGTGGCTCTGTTTTGTGTTTGCACTACCTGATTCTAATGTATGCCGGGCGCGCTGCTGCGCAGACAGCGACGAAACCTTGGCACCTCCTTCTGCATTGGGATAAAGAAGCAGCCGCCTTTTGAGACCCAGCTTGTTTCTAAAGGCCCACCGATAACTGGAGAACCGGAGTCAGGTTCCTCATCTGTGTATGGAGGGCGCTGCACTCTGAAATTTGCTTTGAGTCTCGACCTTTGAGTCTCAACTCTGCCTATAGCCCTCAGCTCCTCTGCAGCTAGTGAGGAGCGTCCCCGAGGAAGCCTTAGATGCACTTAGCAAACAATTTGCATAAGATTGGTTTCTTCAAATTTAGTAAAATAAGGGGAAGCTACAGGAACCTAACGGATTGAGTTAGAACCCCTGTACCCATCTGCGGACAACCTAATGGGTTCTATCTACCCTTCTATAGTTTGGCACAGTTGATGGAGAAAAAGCTGGAACTTCAGTCCCCCAGGCCTTCTGGTCACCTTCCTTTTGAGCTGTAAGGATTAGTCCAAATGACTGCTAGAGCCTGCTACAAGAATATTTTGTACTAACACTGCTGGTCTGAGCTAACCTGGGACCGGAAGGAATTAGAGGGGCACAGTATCACACACCACACACACACACACACACACACACACACACACACACACACACATCTGTCCCTTCTAGGTGGTCAGGGTTGCAGCCTTCCTCGGGCTGTTTGTGAGGCTGAATTAAGAGCCCAAACCAGAGACGGTCTCTCAAAAACCTAGCAGGACCGGGATGCCGAAAGAAACTGCTTACAAAGCCCTCACAAAACGTGTTTTAGTTTCTCCAGACCGTGACGCTGGGAATTGCAAAGAGAAGTCTAAAGGGGGTTCTAGGAAGGGACCATCTAAGCAGACATAGAAAGTCTGGAGCCGGAGAAGCAGAAGAGCACTTGAGAGTGCCAGTGCTGATCTTGCAGAATCTCCAAATGCTGGATCCCAGCATCCGTATCCCTAAGCTCACAACTGCCCCTACTCCAGCTCCAAGGGACTCTAGCACTGCCCTGCAGCTGCACTCAGGTGCACATACCCACTCCACAACACACACAAATACAATATTTTAAAAATAAAGAGGATAGTCACCAACACAGGTGACTGGCCACATTCTTAAGCTTAAAAGTCTTGCGCGTGCGTGGGTTTTTTTTTAATCCCATCATTTGGGAGGCAGAGGCAGGCCACACTCTGAGTTCAAGACTAACCTAGTCTACATAGCAAATTCCAGGGCAGTGAGGATAACGACGTGAGACCTTGTTTTAAAGCAACGACTACCAAAATCCAAACCCAAAACCAAATCACAAAACCTACAGCATTTGGGGGACACGAAAGGACATGGCTTCGAATGCTAATGTGTCCAAAACAAAAACAAAAAACCCCCAGCATGGTCAAGTTGTATCCCCTTTCTGAGTTTTAGCTAGTAAACAGGTGATCACCATGAACCCCAAACACAGAGATGGAATGTCATATGATCACACTCCCCCCGAAAAAAAGAAACCTGAGACCTTTTTGGTTGGGAGCCTCAAAGGAACTGATCAGGAACTTCATAAGGAAGTTCCAAGAGATCTAATCAACACCTTGTAAGGCTCAGAGCTCTGGGACACTTCTGAAACAACGGTGGCGGTGGCCGACTGATATCTCTGATGGTGCCCCCCCCAGGAGCCCCACACCTGGGAAGGGAGAGTCCATACTGGCCTCACACTCAGGGTTAATTCCTAAGTAACTGCAGTGCTTGGGCCAGTATACTGGTAAGGGCACCGCTTGCAATTTCGAGTGCCTTTGCTACCTCACCGCCCCTTTATCCCTCACGAATTCCGGAAGCCCGCTATCAAGGCTCCCACTGTGTCATAAAATATTTTATTGGAAAAAAAAAAAAAGAGTCACCGTCTTTGCAAGAGAGGGGTAGAAGCCTCAGCGACATCGGGGACCAGGTATCAGCTGATCTGCTAGAGATGACTCTGCAGGGCAGGGCCATAGGGACCTGCACCCGGTGGCCCGGTCCCCAAGGCGCGGAAGTAAGTGTGTGCCTGCCGGTGTCCGGGCCCAGAAGACTGGCTGGAGGCCGGGGGCGGGGGAAGTGTGGGCAAGGAGCGGGGCGTGAATGCGCGTGGAGCGCCGGGCACTGCGGAGGTCCGAGAAAGACCAGAAACTTCGGTCACGCTAGACACGACTCTCCCAGACTGGGGACAGAAGCTCGTTGACACCTGGGATTGACTTCCGGGCCTGTGTCCTTTCTTGTCTGGCCCGTAATTGTCCGCCTTCAAAGTAGTAATGAAATGATTAGAAAGCAAACGGCATGGTCGCAGAAGGGTCAGCTCCTGGGTCCCTGCCGACCGCGCCGCATCCTCGGCGTCGCTCAGTCCTCGCAGTTTCGGTCGCTGGGCTCTCCCGGAGTCTCCGTTGGCTTCTCCGTCTCCTTGGCACGCTCCTGCTCTGTGAGCTGCTCGCTCGTGGGGATGGAGTTCTTCTTGGGCCGTCCCTTGGGCTTGGTGGGGGACTCCAGGCCGCCACCCTGCAGCACCTGTTCCGTGAATGAACAGTACTAGGTGAGGAAAGAATCAGATCAAGGACCACGGTGGGGGCGGGGGTGCCCAAGGCCCAACGATGGCATCACCAGTGCCTCTAGGCCCTAAAAAAACGGTGGCCGTTTAAAGTGCTGCTGAGGAGAACGAGCTGGAGACGGAGGAGTTAGAGGCTGCTAGGAGGTGCCTGGGATGGGGGTGGGGAGGTCTGTCCTAATGAACCTAAGCAGAAACAGCAGTGCACAGGATGAGATGGGCAGAAGTCTTAGTGTGAGGAGGGCGGGAAGGTATTTCTTGGAGGACACCAGGGACAAAACTCAGGAAACCCCCAGCCCGCAGGAAGCCACCAGCCACACTTACTATTTTCTTCCATTTCATCCTCCGATTTTGATACCACGTCTTCACCTGTAACTGGCTCAGGCCCAGGGACTCAGCTAGATCTATTCTGGAAAGAGCAACGCACACCCTCAGCGGGTCAGGCCACCACCTGCCTACTGTCCCCTGGAGCCCAGTCTTGCCCGGCACTACCTGTCAGGGGTAGAGAGGTACTTCTGCTTCTCGAAGCGTTTCTCCAACCCCATCAGTTGCAGCTCAGTGAATACGGTGCGGCTCCGGCGTCCTTTCTTGGCTTTCGTGCCAGTTTCCCCGGAGCCGGCTGCTTCCAGCTTCCCGCGGAGTTGCAGCTCCAGCGGCAGGTGCGATGCGCCTGCTGGGCCGGGCATCCCAGGCCCCGCGGCCAACAACGCCGAGCCCAGCCCGGAGCAGCCGAGTGGCGCCAGTGGGAACTTGAACACTGCGGCCTGCTCAGCCTTCAGCACCGCTACAGAGAGAGGAAAAAAATGAGAGAGAGAGAGATCCGGGTGAGCTGGATTCCAGCCTCCGAAGCCGCAGCGCTTTGCTGCGCTTGGGAGCCCGAACTAGCCACTCCCTGGGGACTTAAACCCAGCATCCTGGGCGACCCTCCTCCATGTAGCTATCCCGAGGAGTCTAGAAAAAGAGTATCCCTCCCATCCTTTGCTCTGTTTTGGCGTCCCCATGAGCCAGTAGGCCCCGGGATTCTTTAGAGCAAGTTCGCTGCTCCGAGGACACCGAGTATGCCTTTCGTGAAAAAGAGAAACCAAGAAGAAACCGGTGAATTTGGAAGGGGGGGGAGCTTTTGCGTTGGGAAAAGAACGCTGTGGAATGTGAGCATTTGTTTTTCTGGGCACTGTACCTACATCGCCGGCTGAGGCTTGGACATTGGCTAGGAAAGGGTCACCAAAGCATCCTCTGAACCTGAAAATTGTCTTTCTTGTTTTCTCTGTTCAGACTTTCCCCCCATGAAGACCTCTCCATGTCCTTTAGCCCTAAATCGGCTGTTTGCCCGCTTCAAACGAACTGTCAACAACAGAGTCGTTTTCTAGTGAAAGGCACCATAGAGGCTGTGAACCAGATGAACATCAAAGAGGCCAACTGGACTGGCTGCTACCAGGACAGAACAGAATCTGGGGCCGGTCCCGGAGGCCGCTAGCTGAGCTGGAGTCTATATTGGAAGCTCCCTTTCCTGGTAGGCTTCTCATAAAGAGATCCCTGAAAGGATGGATCTGCCTGGCTGAGAACCATCAGGGTCAGGGGAGCAAAGGAAGCATAGCAGGAAGTGGGAAGAGAATCTTGGGGAGGGGGAGAGGTAGAGGGGAGACAGATCCACTTTACCAAAAGGTAGGAAGGAGGTCAACCAAAGAGAGTTGCTACAAGCCCCAGGCAGTACAGGGCAGACTGCCTCACAATCCCCCTAGAGACAAGACCGAGACAGAGAAGATCTGAGCAAGTGCTTCAAGATGCACGGAAGTCCAGCAGACCTGGGGATGGAAGGACCAAATGGGCAGCGGATCACAACCAGGCCTCTTTCCCTCAAACAAGGCCTACAGAGACCCTGCCCGCAGCACAGGCCTCGGTTGGTTGCTGACTGGAAAGCACAGGGTTCTGAAAGGCTCCTGGGTGGCTTGGGCCACTGTCATCCAGCACTATGCGACATGACCCTCTTCTTCAGAGCTTTCCCTGTCTGGGCAGCTACTGTTATGCCCAGTCAACCCTACCGTGAAACTCAGGCTTCCCCTGGTTTGAAGTCACTTTGATCCTGAGTGCTCGGTAGATTGATTTTGTATCTACCACGAGGATGCGGGCTCTGGTTCCTGGGCCTGGCCTATCACCCGATTTGAAAATTCGAAGCCGCCCTGAAGCAGAAGACAAACTCTCTTCTGGCCTGTCTTGAGGACACAAGGCCTGGTTTCTGCCTAGCTCATTGCTCGCACCCTCCACTTTCCCGTTGGAGTGCGCAAAGAGAGGTAGGTGCCTAGGGCCTGCGCTGAGCTGCATCCCAGGTCGCTCCAGAAACAGAGGGGGAGAGAGAGGATGGATTGCGGACAACCCCAGGGCTCGGACTCCCACCCGCCCGCCAAGCCCAGTCCGCTGAACGGCGGCCGCTGCACGTACCCAGGTGGCTGTGGAAGGGCCGGGCGGCCAGCAGCGCCTGCACGCCGAATTTGAGCAGCTCGCCCGCGGCGGCCGCGGCGGCCGCCGGCGCTGCGCCCTTGGGCCCGGGAGGCTCAGTGAGGATCTCTTCGATCATGAAGCTGCGGTAGCGATGCGGTCGATGATCCGCACAGCCCTCGGGCGGACCGAAGCGCGCGGCGCCCGGCTCCCCAGGCCGCTGCATCGCGGCTCCCGGGGATGCGCCCGCGGCTAGGAAGCGACGGCGGCTAAGCTCCGGCGCGGGACCCGCGCGGGGCTCTAGGCCGGCCCGCAGCTCGCGGCGGCGCGCGGGCGCCGGCTCATGCCCCCTCCCCCGCCGGCCGGCCGGGCGGAGGCGCAGGGCGCGGGCGGGGCGCGCGGGGC
>NC_034605.1:51505641-51529253 GCF_900095145.1 Mus pahari | reverse complement strand
CCGCGCCTCTAGCCCGGCCAGCCCCGCGTCACTGCCTTGCCCCGCCCGCCCTGCCCCGCCCCGCGCCGCGCCGCCGCCCCCCACCCCCTAGGCCGAGCCGGAGGGAGGGACCCAGGAGGGAGGAAAGGAGGTTGAGAGGAGGGAAGGAGGGAAAGAGCCCGGGATAGGGGCTCGCAGGCCCGGACCAAGGGAGAGAGAGGAGAGCTCGCCCAAGAGGACAGCCCTGAGAATAGGACACTGAGGAGATGGGCAAACCGAGGATCTTGAATGAGAGGCGAGAAAAAGTCTGAAGACAGACAGCAAGGACCGCGCAGGATCCTAGGCAATGATGTGAAGGTGTCCAAGATTCCTCTTAGACGTGAGTGCGCGGAGACGTAGAGAGAGCTCCGGAGGTGCAGGAGGGCACGGGGAGGGCACAGAAGCAAGTCCAGCAGACTGGGTGGGGTGGGGAGGGGCTGAAGTGGTGGTGGTGAGGAGGAGGAGGAGGAGGAGGGGCAAAAGCCACGCTGGGAAAGGGGTAGCCTTAAGCAGCTTACCCAGGTCTGCGAGATGCTGTAGGGATCAGGTGCAATACACCTGGGTGTAACTGGCAGGGTGGAGACCACGCCTGTGCACCACTCCCCCCCCTTCCCTGTCCACCCCAACCTCAGTTTACCATTCTGATTTCAATTCTCTGGAAGTTGCCCTGGGAGAACAAAAAAAAAAAAAAAAAAAGGGTGAGGAGGAGGAAGAGGATGCCTTCTTCTGGTGTGTCTGAAGACAGCTACAGTGTGCTATTATACATAAAATAAGTAAAGAACAAAAAAAAAAAAAAAAAAAAAAGATTCTCCAACTAGGATTTACCTAAATTTCGAATTTAAGCATAACCTGGACACATTTTCTCTGGCAACCATCGGACTTAGTGGGCTGAGTTATGTTTACTTAGAGCAAGGGATAGGATAAGGGGAGATGAATAAAAAGGGGAAAGACTGTCACTGGGTGAACTTTGGGGCAGGGGATCACGGAATAGTACTCTGAGAGTCTGGGGACCTAGCTCTACCTCTGAGCCCCAGTCTCTCACAGGACTAAAGATGGGGCTGTAAGATCTTCCTCTTTTTCTCCCCCCAAGCTAACCTCTGTTGAGTGTGCCTCTTTGAGTCTTGGCACTGACAGTTTCTGAACTGTCTTAAGCCTGGAAGACTTGACTCTTGGCTCCAGGGAGTTTGTGGGGACAGAAGGTGAGACTTTTCTATACCCAGGGTGCCCCATGCCAGCTGCTCAGGGGTAACAAGAAGGGTAGGGTGTCCTCAAGAGTTTAGGTGAGGACTTGCTGTACTTCCTATCTGCCTCTCTCTTGGGTTCTGTCTCCACCCTGTCCAGCTTTGCTGGACTGGACTCCATGTCTTAAGCCACTCCTACTCCCCACAAACACTCTCCACAGAGCCTAAGCCCTCACTGCTGGGAAACTGAGTTTATCACAACCATATCCCAACTCTCCAAGTTGAAATAATTTTTTCTGCTTGCTGATGGGAGGGGGGTGCTCAGAAGCCTACTGGACTGTAGCATCCAAGACAGTAAGAGATGGCCAATAGCCTTTGTCCATTGAGCCTGGGAAGGGGACAAAGGGCATCTTTCCAGATGTTCTGCTGAGATGCAGACCCCGAAAGCCCATTGTTACAGCTCAGCCAAATATGTAGTGACATTCTGAGCCAGGAGACCACCATCAGGACTGAAGGGAAGTAGTCTTTAGTGGCTTCCCGTTACTTTAGATTCCCGAAGGGGGATAATCAGATAGCCAAAATAACTCTTTAAGAAAGGTGATACGGGACCCACTAAGACTCATTATACCTGCACACACATCAGGGACAGAGTGGCAATGGTCATCTTACTTCCCACTGAACAGAGAGGAAAGTCAGTGTCTACTCAGGGCATAGGGATCTTGGCCAACAACCTCCTTTCTCAATACAACTCAATCCAAGGACTGGTCCAGGCACTCGAGTGAGTAGAAGCGAAGCGGCTTTCTAGGCACCCTGCCTAGACCAGAACCAAGGCCTTTCTGCCTCTACTGCTTCCACTCTGTCCATCCCCGGAGGGCTCAACATCAGGCCCCTCCACTTCCTCTTGGGCATCGGAAGGAGTATAGCCTGAAATGGGTTCTACTGGGAAGGAGTTCCGGCCAGCTCCCATCCTATCTTCTCTTACTTTGATCCTGGCAGAAGCTACCCTGTATCTGAACACTATGTGCCTCCCTTCCAATTTCAGCCAGGTTTCCCAAAAACACAAGATTGATCCTGGAAATGGGTCTGAGACACCAAGACCACTCGCTGCTGTCGTCCCGTTGTCCATATCTAATCACCAAATCTGTTTTTATTGCCAGGAAGGCGCTTAAGGTCCGGCTGAACAGAGAAGGCTCATCCACCCCCACCCCCACCCCCACCCCCACCGCATGAAGGCCTTAATTCTAGAGGTAGAGAGGCAAAAGAGACCCCACCCCCACTCCATTCCACAGGTGTGCCTCTCCCCCTCCCACACACACCCTCCAGCTCCTTGGACGCTGGCCAGGACTGTTTCAAGCCGCCCAGGCCGAATGCCTGCAGTGATTCGTGCCTGCTGGGAATGAAGCCCCAAGGGCTAAAAGCTTAGCCTGGCACCAAAGGCTCAGAGCCAGGCTATGCCCTGATGCCCTGATGCCCTCTTTAAGCTCGGGCCCCTGACTCGTCCTTTTCAAACTACGTTCTTCTCAAAGTCCGGGGGACCCTAAAGCAAACCTGCGAATAAACCCCTTTTAGGCGAAAACAAAAATAGGGAAGAAATGGCGTCAGGGATCCTTTGTTTAGGAATTCTGCATTGGCTGGTTGGAAAGGGGTTCGTTCACAAGGAAAGGGGTTCCCCCTTCTACTTGGACGACACAGGACGAAGGGAAGTCCCCCTCTAGAGGCGCAGCCACTGAATCCTAAGCCTGAAACCCGCCAGGGCCTCCCGCCCGTTGCCTAAGCTAAAATCCCGGAAACTGGCCGCTCTGGGAGAGGCAGGCACGGTGGAAAAGGTGACCTCAGCGTCCCAGGCCAGCCACCCTCCCGGGTGGCCCAGCAACGAAGGACTCCAGGCCGCAGGAGCTCCTTGGCGCAGTTTCCTCGCCAAGAGGGGACCCTTGTACGCGGAACCCGTCCCCTTTCTCACTTGCGAGCCCGGCAGACTGTAGGGCTTCAGCTGACTGTGGCAGGTTAGAAAGCAGGTCTCGGCCGAACCCTAGAGCAGGGATGTGAGGTTTCGATGCGCACCGCATCCAGCCGCAGTTTCTTTCCCAAGCGCCTCCAAGAAGGAAGGGATTCTGTAGGCGATCTACCCGGGAAGGGGTAGTAGTCCCTTGTGCCACTAAGCAGATGGAGCAACCCAAAACCAGGTCAGCCACCAGCCTCGGAGGGCTTCTAAGTGGGGCTCCCCTCCAAACCTCCCTAAACCTTGAAGATTTTTTTTTTTTTTTGTCTACTTTCCCACTTGCAACCGATCTGTATCTTATTCAGCAAATTGAATTTGGGATCGCGGGCGTCTGGAAGGAAAATTTCTTAAAACTTTTGTGGGTCAAACAACTTTCCGGTTCCGGTCCCCAGTTTACAGTAAGGTCTAAGCCCCACTAAGTTCGCCGCCCTCCCAGAGCGCTCTGGGTTAAGTTTTCTTTCCAGGAACAAACACCCTGGAGAGCCCCAAATAGGGTTTTTTAAGCCTGCCTCTCCAGGCGGGTTTGCGGCGGTAGCCATGGCGGTGGCCATCAGCAGGGAGTACGCTTCATCTCAGGCGGCCATCGCCGAGCAGAGGTCGCCTGGACCCGGAGGGCAACGTGTGATCTGGGCAGGCTGCCGTCTGCGCCCTGCACTTTGCTAGAAAGAGGTCATCAGCTTGGCTTCAATACACAAAACCGTCGAGAATATAAAATTACGCGGTCCCCACACTCACAGATCACATCTAAGTTGCCTTTCGTTGGAGAGCCGGTCTCTGTAACTGTTTCATTATGGGTAGTTCGATATCCTTGTGGACTTTCGTTTTGAGTCTTTCCTGACTCTTCCCGGAGCTTGGAATGCATTTCGCTTGATAGTGCCTTTGCAGATACGTTCTTTAAGATAGATTCCTTTGTGTTCCTTAGGGGTTGTTGTTTAACAATGTGTGATTTCCTTTGAAAATTTGAGTTAAGATATATCCATTGCGCTCTCCAAGAAACCGGTTGTTGATGGTCAAGGTTCCTGGCGATTCTTCGCGGGTCGTGTTTCACACCCACCCCTGCCCTTGGCGGCTTCCGGTGAGACCCCAGACTAGAGGTGAGAACCAGGTCACTCCCAACGACAGTGGTCGCTGACTGCGGCTCGGTGGCTCGCGTGGTGATGTAGCAGCTCCTGTTGGAGCGGAGCGACTCACACTGGTTCCACTGGACAGCGAATGCAGAACCTAGGAGACAGGGCCCCGGCCAGCAGAGGTTCTGAACCCCGCGCGGAGTGCAGGCTGGGGACTGCAAGATTCCTGTCCCTTAGGGGTAAAGAGATGACCATCGTGGTGACAGTCTTGAGGCTCTGTGGGCAGGTGCCCCACCACCCGCGCTGGCCACCTGGCTCGCACCCGGGATTCTGCCAAAGTCCTGGAGGCTCTGGTCGCCCGCGGTTAGATTTAAAAACCGCAGACTGGCCTTGTAGATAGGTTTTTGCTGCAGAAAAGAGGCACCAGAGTGGTGGCAGCTGGAAGACAGGAGGAAATGGGGGGATGGAAAACGCCCCTCTTTTTACTCTCTTCCTTTCGTTTCTTTTTCTTTCCCATTCACCCATTTCTCCCTCTTCTTATCTCCTCAACTCTAGCACACGATCCCTTGCGCCTTTCTGTTTTTCCCCCTTCCCCCCCCCCCAGGATCGCTAAATCATAGTTCCCCCATTCTCTCTAACAGCTAAGGTAGAGGCAGTTACAAAGGCCTGTTTCACCCCGTGCAGACACCCGGGTCTTTAATGCTTCTAGTATGGGAATAAATACTCAGAGCCCTTGGAGGGTTTTCTGGCTTGTTTATGGGGCAGGGTCTCCTAGCCTGAGCACCATGAGGTGGTGTGAGCACCAGCGGTGGTGTGACAGATGGGAATCCAGACGCTATCCCGCGCGCGTGCTCTTCAGCTGCACTGAACTCGCAGGAGGAGCCCCTGGTCCTCCATGACAACACTCCAAATACAAGGCTTGTCAGGGAAACTCAAACAGGTGAAAAGGGCAGGGCTGGGCAGCTTTGCCATGCTCTTTCCTTCCACTCTCTCAGGAGGACATGGTCAGCCCTGGCGATGCTTTTGCCTCAGATGGGGTTTGGGTCCTCCCAGAGGTGTGGAGAAGATACAGCCACACTATTCTTCAGCTGTAAGCCCCCAAGACCAGCCTCCTGCCATGAATCCAGGCTGCCCTTCTCCTGTCTGTTTTCTGAACTGGTACGTAGTGAGTTTAGTGGCTGCCACTGCCTCTGCAGATTCTGTGCTTTCACGCCCTCTCGCCTCACGTGATATTTTTCTATGTTTGAGTTTTGTGTGGCTCTGGGTGGCCTCAAATTCACTATGGGTGCCAGGAATGGTCTTAAAGATCAGGCTTAACTGATCACATGTCACAGATACCCACAGGTGACCTCACTGGCACCCAGGATCCCCCAATGTTCTCCCCAAATGAAAACCAACCAAACACAAGCAAACAAGCAAACAAAAACTCAAAGAAGCAGATATTTATTTGTCTGTCTGTCTGTTTGTTTGTTTAGAAATAGTCACATGTAGCCCAGGTTGGCCTCAAGTTTGAACTTGCTGTTATTGAGATGGATTCTAGGCCCCTGATTCTCAGGCCTCTGACTCCAACCAGGACTGGGGTATGGGGGGCATGAGGGATGGGGTGAGGTGTGTCTCTCTTGAAGATGTCCCTGCCTACTCTTAACAGCCTCCACCAGGTACCAAACGCCTTTTACTTTTACTGTAAGGGGACAGACAAGTACAAGCCTTATGCTTTTCCGGTCATGTGTTGCCTGTTTCAGGTCACGTGGCTCTGCTTCAGTCCAAAGTCATCTGTGTGCCCTGAAATTTAACTTTGACACACTTCTTCACATCATGAAATAGTATTCTCATCTTGATTTTTTTTTTTCCACCACTGAAAAAGTGTAAGCTCCATTTCCAGCGTGTCTACCTTATGAAATCAGGCGGGGGATGGCTGTTCGCCAATTTCTGGGCTATAATCCATCCTTCAGACTGTAACACACACACACACACACACACACACACACACACACACACACACACACACTCAGAGGGTTACTGTAGCTTTAAAACGTGTTTTGTTGTTCCCTCACCACTGAGGGGAGCACCTGTTTGTTTGGTGGTACCCTGGGTGTCACAAGATCCATCTCCTCAGCCTGTCTCTGTTTTTTTTTTTTTTTTTTTCCAGTAATTTAAAATGTTCCTACATTTTCATCAGTTTAAAATGGGAATACTGTACCCAAACCCTTAACTGAATAAAATGTAGCTATCTGCTCTCTCTCTCTCTCTCTCTCTCTCTCTCTCTCTCTCTCTCTCTCTTTCCTTTTTTCCTGAGACAGGGGTGGGGTCTCCCTATGTAGACCAGGCTGGTTTTGAATTCACCCACCTGTGCCTCCTGATATCTCCTTTTATTTTTTTTACTTTCCACCCTGCTCTGTTCGTGTCTTATGTAGCACAGGCAGTTCTGTACTATGTAGTCAAGGTTAGTCTTAAACTCCTGATCCTCTTCCTCTGCCTCCCAAGTTCTGGGATTACAGGTCAGTCCAGTTACACAATCATCTCAATCAGTTCTCACAGGAGTCTTTGGAGCCCAGTCATTGGCCCTGCACACTCCTTGTGATGGGGTGCCTGGGTGCCCAGCCGCTTCAGTGGCAGACCTAACAGCCTCCTGAGAGCCCAGTGACTTGGAGCATCGGTGTCAGGGAAGGCGACCCCTTGGGAGAGAGTTCCCACCCTGACTACATCCTTTCCCATCTCCCTCTGTTCCATCTAAATCCTCTCCAGCTGCTGATATATGGATGGACAGGAGGCTGTGGCCCGGACTTGCTGGGGTTTCCCAAGCCCTGAGCCTTTGCAGCTGCCAAGTGACAAATTCTGCAAGGACTAGGCAAAGGGGAAGAATGTGGCAGAAGAATGGCTTTTAGAGATGTGAAGCCAGTTAAGACTTTTTCCAGGAAATCTCGCTCAAAAGCGGGCTTGTTGCTCCACCCCCTCATCTTCCAGGATTCTTCTGCCCTCTGCTGGTCACATTCTGTCTGAACTAGACTCACTGGGGACATCTCAGGAAAGGGAAAACCAGACCGCTTGAGGCCAGCATGTGGAAACAGAGCTGGAGTTGTCAGGAGCCAAGAGTGGGAAAATGGTGTGCATGTGCGTGTGCATGTGTGTGTGCATGTGTTCCTGGATTATGTACACATCTGATACACGTTGAGGCTAGGGGCAATATTGTGTGTCTTTGTCTACTTAACTGAATCTGATTTTGTGACAGGGTTTCTTATTGAACATGGGGCTCCCCTGTTTGGCAAAACCACCTGGACAGTGACCCCCCCTCCCCGCACACCCTTGTCTTTTTCCCTCCACCATTAGGATTGTAGATGTGCACCACCATTCCTAACTTTTTATATGGATTCTGGGGAATCTGAACTCGGGTGCTTGTGTTCAATCACTTTATTGACTGAGCCATCTCTTCAGCCCCAATTCCAAGTAAAATCATTTAAAAAGATTTGTCTGTTTGTTTGTTTGTTTATTTATTTATATGTGTATGACTGTTTTATCTGTGAGTATATCTGTGCATCACATGCACACTTGGTGCCTGTGGAGGTCAGAAGACGGTGTCGGATCCTCTCCAGTTAGTTACAGATAGTTGCGAAACAACACGTGGAGTGGGGTGTTAGGGACCAGTCCTGGGTCTTCTGGAAGGGCGGCAAGGGCTCTTAACCTCTGAGCCATCTCTGCAGCACCCTAAGTCAAACCTTTTTTTTAGGAAGAAAATCTAGTATCTTTTTTCCCTGGCCATGTACTGTCTCACTGGCACTTCCGACGGAAAGAAAATGACATTTTATCTGCTCCCAGGGAACACAGTCCGGCTGCTGAGGTGGACCTAGGAGCTTGCAAGGGTGACCCAAGGCTATGGGCATGGCAAGGCAGGAGACAGGACTCTACAGAGGTGTCGTGGTGTAGCTTGAAGTCCAAGTTACTTCCAGAAGCACCTGAGGTAGCATGGCCTTTTCAGCAAGGTATCCACCCTCCAATCAGTGTGAGGCCCTGCATCTTTCCCTGTTCCCGTGATGTCTCATCCAGTCTTATATCTTCTAACTCCAGGAAGCTGCCCCCACCTCCCAATATTTAACCCAGGCTGACCTCCCACTTGTGATCCTTCTACCTCAGCATCTCAAGTACTGGAATTAGAGGTGTGTGCCACCACATCCAGCTGAGATGGACATTTTTTACCCTTAATTTGCCAGCAAGGATACCACCAGAAGGCATGAAGGAGTGGCGGCCCATTTGTTTGAGGTAGCAGAGCAGGCTTTGGAAAAAGAGGCCCCTTGAGGACACCTCAATGCTACCTTCTGACTCCACACCCACTCTTCCTTCATCCCCCACAGCTACTGAGGCTCAGCCCCGAAGCCCCAGCTGACCAGAGGTCTCTACTGCTGGACTCCACACTCCACGTCTCACTGCCAGATCTGAACCCTTACCTCATGCTGAGTGGAGATGGGCTGGATCCTTTCCTGAGTTCCAGGACCTGAACATTGGACAGGGAGGGCTTGCAAGGGCCCAGGAGGCAGCTTATATATAGCAGGCTAGGCATTCCCGTACAGAGGGCAAGATGCCATGGCTTAAGATACCCGGAGTACTGGCCTCTCCCGTGGACAAGTCCCCGCCCCCCCCCGTCCCACCACATCTCTGTCTAAGGGATGAAGATTGCCACAATAGACTAGGTGGCTTGTGGGGAAGTAGAAACCTGTGCCCGACAGTCCTGATTATTCCCATCTGTTTGTATAGAAACAAGTGGGGTTCGAAACGATATTACTTTAAGCTCTTTAACCCGTGTGTCCTTTTCCTAGAGGATAAGCAACGTGAGGGCCAGAAGGAGGGAACACACTCTATCTTTGCACTTCCGATTCAAAACCCACTCTACTGTGGAAATAAATTCATTGGCTCCCTCGCTCTCCTATTTCTGCTGCGGGTCCGGGGAAGCAGGGAGATCCGGGAGGCAGGCTATCTCTAAGGTCGCCCCCTGGTGTCCGTTTCTTGCATAATCAACCAAGGTAAAGCACTGCCGCCAAGGTTCACACCATGCTACCTTTACGGTAAATGTCCTTAGCTAATTGACTTGGATTGATCTAATTGGGTGATGCCTTTAAGAAGCCTTTAGGGCCTTCCTGAGGTCAGAGATGTTCTTGGGGACTTGGCGTGGGGCTGAGGGAAGGCTAATGGCTAGAACCCTGGAGTAAGGAAGAGAGTCTGCCTCCTACCCAGGTGAGCTCAGAAGAAGGTACTTCATTGGCTGAGCAGAGACCACAGCAGGGCAGACATTTGGCCCACAACCTCGTGAGATCCTCGGCAGACAACTCGTAGAAGCATGTCTGCCAGGATGCCCAGCTGGGTGTCTGTCACCAACAACCAGGAACAAACCTCGGAGTCACCACATCAGTGCACCTGCTTACCAGGGGGCCGAGATCTCTCTCTGTCTCTGTAACGTTTGCCACTACTCAGGGAATCCCCTTTGCCAGGCTGACAAGTGTGGGTAGGAACTATGTGGTATTGACAGGGTCCATGTTCTGGACTTCCCATCAGTTACCATCTTACTATGATTAAAAGTGACAAAAAGCTAGATGTGGTGATCCAATATTCTGGAGGCTGAGGCAGGAGGATTGTGTGGAGTTCAAAGTCAGCCTGGGGAGAACACAGGAAAACCAAAGCAAATGAAACAATCATAGAAATTACTACCCAGAGGGGGACGTTGTCCAGAGGGGGGAAGTGTTTCTAACCTAGGCAGGTCCTGAGCTGGATCAGCAGTGACACCCAATCAAGTAGCAGAGATCACCAGCAAGGGGGTATATAGACCAAGGTGGGCCATCAGCAGCTGACGATCAGATCTGTTGGTTCTTCCTACTCCTGTAGCGTTTTTTAACTTGCCCGGGCTCTAGGAGGCAGGATGAGGGTTCATAGAATTTGGTCCCGAGACAGCTGCTTGGCCCCTGGCCTGGCATCTGTTGTGTCAGACTTGCCTCTGACACAGCTCCACCTTCAGGCTACAGGCTGTACCCTCTTCCTCCAAGACAGGCTTCCTCTCAGCCTCTCTTACTGGATACTCGGGAGGTTCTCAGAGGCTCCAAGGCCCCAAGAAGACATGAAGGGAAGTCTGGGGAATAAAGGCACCGCCCAGGCAGAGCTAGCATCAACCTTAGCCAACCCCTACTTCTTCTGAAGAGGTCATCTCAGAGCCATTGGAAAATTCCACCAAACCCTTCACCTCCTGGAAGAGACAGGTCAGAGAGCATGTAGGCCAGAAGGGAGAGGCTAAGTCCCTTCTACCTCACTCCCTAAAGACCAATCAGTTTAAAGGGTGCACTGTTCTGCCAATCATATTGTGCCTAGTTGCTGATGCTCTATTCCGCCCCTGGAAACCATATAACAACTCACCAAACTGCAGGGTGTGGCCGCCTCTCCTTCAGGTTTGGGACGACCCCAGTGCGCTGGAACAATAAATTCCTCTTGCTTTTTACATCGACTCCCAGCTCCACGTGGTTCACTCAGGGGGTCCCTGACAAGCCACAGCTCACCAGTCTTACACTTCCAAGTGGACAAGCTATGGGATTCGTTCTCCCCTTCCACCACATGGAAGGGACTTCATTATAGAACCATGTCACCGATCCCCCGCCTTAGGTTTAAGACAGGGTCTCTCACTGAACCTGGAACTTGCCATTTTAGATAGACTGACTGGCTGCCAGTCTCTGTGCTTTGCTTCTGAGCTTCTAGATGGGCACTGTGGCATCTGGCCTTTATGTGGGTGCTGAGGATATAGGCTCAGACCCTCACTTCACTGACTGAACCATCCTCCAAATACTGAAGTAGGATTTACCATTAACCGAATGAATACCATTCCACCCGTCTGAGCCTAGACACAGAGGATGGGGAAGAGCTGAGGTGAAGGGATCTGGACCCCAAGTCACTTGTGTAGTGAACTCCCCCTCAGGCCAGCAGCAAATACACTGGGGACAAGCTTGTGACTGGAGCAAACAGTTGTGAGCTTAGCTGCAGGAACTAGGGCTTGTTTGCTAAAGCCACCAGTGGTGCACTATCTACTGGAAAGGAGTCAGCCTTTCAAGGATGCCAGTTGAACTGGGGATGTGAGTTTAGACTCCAGAGGGGAAAGATGCCTTACCAAAGGATAAATGTGAGGACTGGCTGAAAGCAGTAGCAGTGATTCTGGGAGGGAGGAGGGACAGGGAGGCAGAGGGGAGGAGCCGCTGGAAACATTGACACAGTGACTAGTAGCTTTTGGAAAGAGGCAAATGCCACACAGGCTGTCTGGATCAGTTCCAAGTACTGTGGATGGCAGGTCACAGATGTTCTCGAGGACAGAGAAATTAGGGTCTGGGGACATCAAGAAGGCTGGAAAATTTAGGACAAATGAAGTAGAGCCACAAAGAAAGCTCTAGAAATTCAGGAAGAAGTCATGGCATCTTTTTAAAGATTTATTTATTTTATGTATATAAGTATATGTCATTATCTTCAGACACACCAGAAGAGGCATCAGATCCCATTACAGATGGTTGTGAGCCACCATGTGGTTGCTGGGAATTGAACTCAGGACCTCTGCAAGAGCAGTCAGTGCTCTTAACCCCTGAGCCACCTCTCCAGCCCCACTTCATGGCATCTTTGTCAGAGCAGTTCCTGCAGGGGAGATAGGGTTGAGGAGGTTTGAGTTGAGCGGCCTGATAACACGTGACACTGGGCAGAAAGCCACCCACCAGGGCCGTGCTTAGAAGCATGTTTCCCAGATAATGAACTTCTCTGAAGTTACTTTAAAACAAAAATTATGGCAATCAAACAGCAAAAGAATCAAATTGTTCTATAGATAAGCTAACTGTAGTCAGACCAATGGAACAGTCTCTAAAATAACATCATAGCATTTACAGCTCAACAGCATGGAACATAAATAGCCAATATCCAGTTGCAAATTATCAGGCCTGCAGAAACAAGAAAACGTGAGCTGTAACTGGGCCAAACAAACAAACAAACAAATCAATTATTGAAAGGAGACTGAAAATCAGCCGAGGTAATAAAATTAGCAGACAGGAACAAACCCCACATTTTTAAAGTAAATCAGCAGACTGGCTTCTGCAGAGATAGCTCAGAAGTCAAGAGCACTTGTTGCCCTTGCAGAAGACCAGGGTTGGGTTTCTTGCACCCACAACCATCTGTAATGACAGTTCCAGAGGCTCCAACGCCCTCTTCTGGCCTTCGTGGGCATTGCATACCTATAACGCACCAATAAACATGCAGGTAAAACATCCATACATATACAAATCCAACCATACAGAGAACCAAATTACATTATATTACATTATATTACATTACATGTAAGTGGCTAAATGCTCATGCTAAAAGGAAAAAATAGAAATATGTATAGATAGTTAAGCCAAACCCAACCATGTGCTTTCTACAATAAAGTCTTTTGAATAGAAAAGCATGGATATGGGCTGGTGAGATGGCTCAGTAGGTAAGAGCACTGACTGCTCTTCCGAAGGTCTGGAGTTCAAATCCCAGCGACCACATGGTGGCTCATAACCATCCGTAACAAGATCTGATGCCCTCTTCTNGAGTGTCTGAAGACAGCTACAGAGTACTTACATATAATAAATAAATAAATAAATAAATAAATCTTTAAAAAAGAAAAAAGAAAAGAAAAGCATGGATATATTAGTAGTTAAAAAATTAAAAGGAGATCTGTCGTTTGGTTTCTATCCTGCACAAAACATCATGTCCAAGAAGCAAGTTGGGGAGGAAAGGGTTTTTTCAGCTTACACTTCCACGTTGCTGTTCATCATCAAAGGAAGTCAGGACTGGAACTCAAGCAGGTCAGGAAGCAGGAGCTGATGCAAAGGCCATGGAGGGATGTTCTTTACTGTCTTGCTTTCCCTAGCTTGCTCAGCCTGCTCTCTTATAGAACCCAAGACCAGCCCAGGGATGGCATCACCCACAAGAGGACCTCCCCACTTGATCACTAGTTGAGAAAATGCTGTACAGCTGGATCTTGTGGAGGCATTTCCCCAACTGAAGCTACTTTCTCTGAGATAACTCCAGATAACACACAAAACCAGCCAGTACAAGACCCAACACAAACTCCAGAGTGGGGGATCTTGTAATCACAAGAAGGATGGTTCCTCAGTATGGTTTAACCTGAAGTTGGTGTACATCTTATAGCAGGGCTTCAAAATACAGGGAGGAAAATGTACAGAGCAAACTAGACAAAGAGGGAAACATCCCTTATACCTGGAGATTTAAGCCTTATCTGCTCAGACTAATTGACAAAACTTGGCCTCTACATGTAAATGTGTGCACACATAGCCGTGTAAATTTGCGTGTACCTGTACATACACGATACATGTGCACACCCAAACAAAGATGGATATTGAATACTGAGCACCACCATCAGCCCATTTGACTGAACTGACAGCAGCAGTGCATACATTACATTCAAGTGCACACAGCATACTTCTCAAAGTAGACCAAATGCTGTGTAGAAAACCAAGCATCGATATGTTTAAATTGTTTTTTAATCATTTAGAGCATGGTGTCTGATCAGAGCTAAATTATAAATCAACCACAGAAAAATATTGGGAAGACCCCAATGAAAAAATCTAAAAATGAAACAGAGCTGGTTTATAATAGCATTAAAAATATGCAGCATTTAAGGGTAAAGTTAACAAAATGCATGCAGACCTGCATTCAGAATGCTAAAGCTTTGCTGAGAGAAAATCTACAGACGGTAAGTAAATGAAGCCATCAGATGGGGTCATAAATCCAAAGCCTTGCTTTAGCCTGTGTGCACTCCTAGGGTTCCTACACAACACATAATGGGCAACTGGACAGTATTGTGTGTGTGGATGTGCTGTAGGGGCTGATGAGGTCACAAGCAGACTCCTCATAAGAGGCCCTGAGAGAAGCTGGGTTTTCCTCTACCTTGGTTGCCTTTAGCTCTCCTGTCCCCTGTCCTCCAGAGGACAGGGAGCTCAAGGTTTGATCTTGGAAGCAAGCAAGTAGCCTTGTTAAGCACCTCGTCCAACAAGTCCTTGATCCTGAGCTTCCAGCCTCTGGGACTGTGGCAAGTGAATTCTGGCCTTTGCTTACAACCAGCCTCCAGTATTTTGTCTATTATAATGGTGTCAGCGGAGTGTCGTTGATTTCCTTCAAATAAGAATCTCAGTAGGCTTTAGGTAGAAGGTCGAAAGCTGATTCTGTTGTTTATAGTGAGACAAAATAGGAAAAACTATTTTGAAGAAGTAAGTTTTACTGAATTTAAGAGCTGACTTATAGTCCTAATAGTAGCTGGGCTTGGTAGTGCATGCTATTGATCCCAGCACTCAGGAGGCAGAGGCAGGCTGATCTCTGTGATTTTGACAACAGCTTGGTCTACATAGCAACTTCTGGGCCAAACAGGGCTACATAACACAAAATTATGCACAAAACACAAAATTCTGAAAACACAAAATTCCTATAGTAGCAAGTGTGCCTTAGCATAGGGACAGACCTATGAAATCAGCAGACCACAGCAGTACACACGGTGACTCAGTGAGGGGAAGGGAGCTCTTGCTAATAAGTCATTCCATATGCAAGAGCCAGAAACAGCAAAACCTCCGGAGCCGGAGGGACACATGCTCTGTAAGCGTTTTATGCTTTGCAGGCCAAAACAACTCTGTCGGAAGTACTCAGTACTCTATCAGAGGTACTCAGCTCGAACTCCAAAGTACTAGAACTAGAGCAGCTAACAATACCACACACTGAACCAATGTGGTTGTGTTCCACACATGCCTGGCTTACAAAAATCACATAGAGTTCTAATACAGCTTTGTGTCCCAAGCCATGAGCTACACAAGGCTCTCTGGAAGGAAGCAAAGGAAAATAAAGTCTGAGTTTGGGATAGGCAACAGTTTCTTCAGGTCATTTAAAACAGTCTATCATAAAGGAAAATATTGATACATTGTCACTGAAGTAAAAACCTTTGCTTTGGTAAGTGGGGGCCGGGGGGGGGGGCTGTAGTGCACACCTTTAATCCCAGCACTCAGGAGGCAGAGGCAGTCAGATCTCTGTAAGTTCGAGGCCAGCCTGGTCTACAATACTAGTTCAAGGACAGTCAAAGCTACACAAAGAAACTCTGTCTGGAAAAAACCCAATGCATTTTCAGCAATCCATTCCATTTTTCAATTAGCAGAACTGTTTCTGTGGCAACATTGTAGATCTCATCAGGGATCAATGTTGGTAGATTGGTTCCCCCCCTCCTCTCCCTCCTCCTCTCCCTCCTCCTCTCCCTCCTCCTCTCCCTCCTCCTCTTCTTTTCCTTTTATGTTGGAAGATTTAGTGCTCAACAGGAGCACTTATCAAATTAGACTTGGCCAAAGGAAGTCTAAGTTTCTGAGCTCATCATGGCACCATGATGTCACCATGGCAACTTTGTTTATACATTTATTGGATCGACACTGAAGTGGCCTGGGAAAGGGGCTGTTGGACACCTGCAGAACGAGTTATTTTATCCCCTTGATGCAGAGCCTCCTCTATGGTGACTGTCCTTTGTAGTCATTCACAGAGCACAGACACAGACCTTTGAATTCTGTGGCAACTCGGAGAAGCCTGTCTCCATACTACTCCATCAGCTTAGCTACCAGCAGCCCTCCAGTCCGGTTCCTTCCAAGTGCCTGACCATCCAGCTTACTATGAGATTTTTATGGCTGTCTTTTACGGTCAGTTTGAATGGGGGCTATAGTGCTGTAGCTATTCATTTATGGACAGTAGAGCAAAACAGGCTCCAATTCTCCCTCAGTAACTCAATTGTAAGGAGCAGTAATAAAAGGCCCAAAGGCTTATACTAAGGGGGGAAAGACAGTGGAACAGCAGTTGGTGTTGATAAAGCCTCAGTCACTTGTTTTTTTTTTTTAAGATTTATTTATTTATTATATGTAAGTACACTGTAGCTGTCTTCAGACACTCCAGAAGAGGGAGTCAGATCTCGTTAAGGATGGTTTGAGCCACCATCTGGTTGCTGGGATTTGAACTCCGGACCTTCGGAAGAGCAGTCGGGTGCTCTTACCCACTGAGCCATCTCACCAGCCCCTCAGTCACTTGTTTAAGCTACTTCACCTTCCAAGGCTACCAGACTGGCTTCTCATACAGCATTAGCAGTTGTGATAGTTTTTTTTTTTTTTTTCAAGGCAGGGTTTCTCTGTGTAGCCCTGGCTGTCCCGGAACTCACTCTGTAGACCAGCCCTTGAACTCAGAGATCTGTCTGTCTCTGCCTCCTGAGTGCTGGGATTAAAGGCGCGTGTCACCACCACCACCACCTGGCTGTGATGGCTAGTTTTAATTGCCAACTTGCCAGCACCTAGAATCACTTGGGAAGAGATCCTCACTGGGGGATCAGGACGGCCCCTGGGCATGTCTGTGGGGGATTGTCTTCATTGCCTTAATGAAGACCCAGCCGGAAAATGGGTACCATCGTTCCTGGGTTTGAGGCTCTGGACTGAGATAGCTAGAGAAATCTAGATAGCTAGAGATAGCTAGTTGAAATCTAAACATGCATGCTTTTGTTTCTTTTTTGCTCCTGACTGGATATGACTAGTTGATTTGGGTTTCTGCCTTGACTGCCTGCAACCATGCGGTATAACCTGAAACAGAGAGCTGAAACAAACCCCTTCTTCTCAGATGGACTTTGTCATAAAGCTTGCATTTTTGCCGTCGTAATAGAAATGAAACCGTGATGTTCTTTGATGACGGATTGCTGTTGCATTCACCACTGTTGTGAGTAAGCTTGCCGACAGAAAGCTTTGGTCACGTGGCCGCCTCCCTTTCCATGGTTAAGGAAGTGAGCCTCTAGGGAGACCCAGAGTCAAGTCAAGAGTTTCCAAAGCCTGCCCATTCCATATGCCCAGGACTGTGACTGTCCTGCTGAGTGCCAGAGACGCCACACAGCGGTTCCACTTGGCAGCGACCACCAACCACCACCATGTCTGCTGCACCACGGACCGAGGCACAGGTGTGAGCTCGGTCTTCATTCTCCCCGAGGTCTCTTGCTACCCACTCAAGCGGGGTTTCTGAAACTGAGCAGCCCAACACCTCCAGAGCCTGGAACATCAGGAAAGCAGTCTGCTCTGACTGCCCTTATCCGGGCCTTTCATCTGACTATTTCAAAGCGTCCTTTCCACATTAATTAAGTGATGAATTAATCAACAAAGTCATTGGCTAATTGGCTTTCATGTCTGGAAGCTCTTTCATAAATGTCAGGAAAAAAATGACATTTTCCACGTTTAAAGATACACTCCCCAATCTGAAATGCTGAACGACAGAGGATGGCTTCCTGCTAGGCTAGATCAGAGTGAAGGGGTAGGGATGTAAAAGACAGAAGGGTATTTTCTGGGCTTGTGGCAGTATGTCACTGTTTGGAGTGGGCACTGTCAGCTTTCTGCTTTGGTTCCAATAGATACAAAGGTACCAAGTTTCTCCTGTTTGACAATCAACTGGCTAATCTTCCAGGTTAATTTCCCTGATTCTTAACTATGAAATGGATATTTGTCTAGTCTTTTCAAAGAAACTAAATCATAAGTCAGAGCGTGTTAAAAACTGCTCAGTGCAATTAATATACTATTCTCTCAGGATGGACATCACGGGGGTCTGGCACAAAACTGGGGAACAGTTTTTTTGACTGTAACAAAAGTGGGGAAGATCATGTTAATCCAAGGGGTTCTGAGGAGGTCCAATCTGCAAGCCAGGTGGTCGGGAGGCAGAGGGGAAAGGATGGGGGATGACACGCAGGTTCTCACTGAGGCTGAGGGATCAACTCACGCAGTGAAATGTACTCAGGAGAAGCAGCCTGCAGGCCAAGGTCAAGGACTAACTGTGAATGTTAAAAGAGTTCACAGTCTCTGCCTTGGGAGCGTCTTCTGGGATAAGTGGAAAAGTATCTAACAGACTTATAGAGTCCTAAAGCACTGGAGCTCTTAGATGGATAAAAATAAAACTATTATTATTATTAATACTGAGATCATCGACATATTGATAGTATGAAAAATATTTTACATCCAAGGGTTAGGAGACGGCTAAATCAGCAAAGTACTTGCCACTGAAGCATGAAGACCCGCGTCCGGATCCCGGAACACGTGAAAGAAGTGTCTGTAACCTCAGCACGGAGGAGGAGGAGACAGCAGAGCCTGGGGCTTCCCGGCTAGCCCACCTAGCCGGGGCCAGTGATACCCAGCTCAGTGACGGACACTGCCAAAAAAAAAAAAAAGACCAAAAAGATGGAAAGTGGTTGAAGAAGACACCCAGTCTTGACCTCTGACCTCCACATAATGTGCACACACACATATGCTTACACACACATTTTAAAAATTAAAAATTGTAAAATTCAAAGGATACTTTGTATCTATAGGTTTTAAAACTTCATACTCTTCCAACTGAGTGAGAAATTGCAAAGTCTAAATTATATTTTAAGGATTACCATATGTCATTTAAACCTTCGTTTTGCATGAAATCATGCTCTAAAACCCCAAGGTAAAGATCACTCCTAAGGACACTATAGCCCAGGAATGCTTTTCACAGATAAACGCGTTTCCAGTATTGTGTCCAGTGTCACAAAACACTTATTAGGGAATTGCCCCCCACATTCAACTTAACATCTTGTCTCACGGGCCCATTCTTTCTTGTTCCGGTCCTCACCAGAAATAAAGTCTCACTGTTAGCCTGTATGATAACACAACTTTAAACCTGCAATTTCACTCTCATACATATGAATGAAGAATAAAAACTCTGAGCCACCAAGAGACTTTTGGGCTTTAAATAATAACTTACATTCTTTACTGCTCTGAGAGGGGATTGAGAACATTCATGTGGTCCAGGGGACTCCATGACGAGACCTCTTCTGCCTGTCTAACCCCATCACATGACCTTCTCCTCTTGTCTTGCCACTTTGGGCTTCTTTCTTTCTTTCTTTCTTTCTTTCTTTCTTTCTTTCTTTCTTTCTTTCTTTCTTTTTTTTCGAGACAGGGTTTCTCCGTGTAGCCCTGGCTGTCCTGGAACTCACTTTGTAGACTAGGCTGGCCTCGAACTCAGAAATCCACCTGGCTCTGCCTCCTGAGTGCTGGGATTAAAGGTGTGCGCCACCAGGTTTGGGTTCCTTTCTATGCCCAGAAGTACCCAGTCTTATGTTCACCAATTACTTCTTTATTATAGCTATGAATATGCTGACATATAATTTGACATCAAGGATAGAAAAGAAGTTGGCTCTTTCCTTCCTCTTGGATGTTAGTCTATTGTAATAATCTCGTGGATCATATCTCTGTGATTTGAAGGTTGAACATGACTGGGTTCATTAAACTCCTTAGTCTAGTTTGGATTTGTGCTAGCTTCTCAAAGATATGAATGGGGAGGCGATGACTTGAACAAAACCAACTTTTGCTCGATAAAGGGTAAGCAAGGAATATTATTTTATTTTATGTAAATTGGTGATTTGACTGCATGTATGTCTGTGTGAGAGTGTGGGATCCCCTAGAACAGGAGTTACAGAGCTGTGAGCAGCTATGTGGGTGCTGGGAATTGAACCCAGGTCCTCTGGAAGAGCAGCCAGTGCTCTTAACCACTGAGCCATCTCTCTAGACTCGCAAGGAATATTTTTTAAGTACACACTTACCAGGCTCGTTTTAGAATGGGTAATAATGCCACGAGCAACTATGATTTCATAAAAGAGAGAATTGGGAGATTTACAAGGTTAAATATGAAAACGTGTTTCCTTTTAAATGAAACCATATCAACTTATTAACCCAGATAATCTAGTTAGAAAAAAGAAGTAAAGTACATATTTCAACACATGCTAGTCAAAAAATGGGTGCATAAAGAGAGACAGATGATAAATGATACTCAGTAAAAGTTGGAAGCTGTTTGATGAATACTCCAAATAGCAGAGATGGAGTCTAAGACCTGTTGGTACAATATGTGCAGTGACAGCTGTCAGCCACAAGGTGGTGCTATTTTCAGAAAAGAATCCAGTTGGTCCAATCTTAACCACTCTTCTTTAGCTAGAGCATCCTTCTTTTAGGAACTCAGCCTTGAACTTCTCAAGTTCTTAAGAATTATTTTACATTCGTGTTATTCCTTTGGCCTTGGATCTTTCTCACTTTTTCCTCCCTCCATCTCCTTTCTAACTTACATTTACTTCATCACCTAAAATACCATTTCCTTAGAAAATCTTATCTCCTTGGAATAGGTTTGCTCCCATAGCACACACCACCAGAACACTTAGTCCTCAGATAACATACATATGTATGTGTGTGTTAAGCATATTTTATATAATAGCATATTATATATAATATATTATATAGAATTATATAGCAAAATGTATTTTATAAAATATATAAAATATTATTTATATATTAATATTGTGTGTGTGTGTGTGTGTGTGTGTGTGTGTTAGACATGGTCTTACTATGTAACTCTGGCTGTTCTGGAACTATGCACACCAGACTGGCCTCAAATTCACAAGGATTCACTTGCATCTGCTTTCCAAATGCTGGGATCAAGTGTGTGTGCTACCATGCCCAGCTATTTTCTTGTACTTCAGAATTTTTTTTATTAAAAAATTAATTTTATTTTATGTATATGGACATTTTGCCTACACGTGTCGGTACACCACTTGCATGTCTGATGTCTTGGAGGTCAGAAAAAAATGTCAGATCCCTTGGAACTGGAGTTTCAGACAGTCGTGAGCCACCATGTGGGTTCCACTGTAATGAGTGCTTGCTCCCAAGCTGGAGCTTAGTTCAAACATCAGAGTTCACAAAGAGGAAACGGAGAACTGACACCCACAGGTCGTTCTCTAACACAATAAAATATAATTAATAATATATATATATTTTAAAATTAACTTCATGCCAAGCCTGGTGGCACATATCTTTAACCCCAGTACTCAGAAGCTGAGACAGGCAGAATTCTGAGTTTGAGGCTAGCCTGGACTACAGAGTGAGTTCCAGGACAGGCAGGGCTATACAGAGAAACCCTGTCTCAAAAAACTAAAACAGCAAATACCTTAACCAGCTGAGCCAAGTAAGCAGCTCCTGGGTGAATGGTTCTCCTCCTGGGGGAGATGGATAAAATCTTGCATTGAGCGGCAGCTGGGAACAGCAGTCAAGAAGCCGGAAAAGTTTATAGTGACATAGTATCGATTTTTTTCAGTAACAAAAGTAAGTCTAGCCCTGGAAAGCAAAGGCCAACCACGTCATCCTTCTGAGAGGCTGTGTCACAGATCAAGTAAAGGACAGGAGATAGGAGTTCTATAGACTTGAACTTAGAGGAGCTCTGACGATTCGGACTGCTCCCATGCCAATCAGACCTCTCAGCCTCGACCAACCCAAGTGCTCTAACCTTTATGTGTACCCGTCCTCTGGGCCTCAGAAACCACTTTGCAATCACTGTCTATATGGACACTGACCCTACACACACTAACAGAGCCTCAGTACATTTAAGAGCCTAAGAAATGATACAGAAATCTCTCTTTTCTGTTGCTGCATCAATTATTTCAAGTTTGGAGGCTTAAAACAATGATCTACAATCTCACAGTTCTTCTTCACTCAAGGTCTGCCTTAGGGGAACCCAATGTTCGAGTCAGTTTCCACCTGAAGGCTCTGGGGAAGGTCCAAACTCATTCTGGATGGTAAGATTCCTTTCCTTCCAGCTGCAGGACAAAGGTCCTGGGGTTTTTGTTTGTTTGTTTGTTTGTTTGTTTTGTTTTGTTTTGTTTTTTCCTGGGCTTTGGCCAAGTATTGTTCTCAGCTTTTCAAGGCTCCTGTCATTTGCAAGGCAAAACCAGTGAGAAACTCCCTCTTGTTCTTTGAACTTCTGATCCTTGCAACCACTACCAGGCAGAGGGCTCTCTGCCTTTGAAAGTTTCATTTGATTAGGCCAGGCTTATCCTGATTAATTTCTTTCTCTTTCTTCTTCTTCTTTTTAAAAAATTACCTCTTTACTTTTATTGTATGAATGTTTTGCCTGCATGTATGCCTGTTTGCCACTTATACACCAGGTCCCCGAGGAGATCAGAAAAGGGTATCCATTCCCCTGGAACAGTAGTTACAGGTGGCTGTGAGCCACTCTATGGGTGCTGGGAATCAAATCCAGGTTCTCTGCAAGAGTAGCCAGTGTCCTTAACATCTCTTTAGCTCTGTAAATTTTCTTTCTTAACATTAATTGTGCCATGTCACAATTACTGCCCTAGAAATAGTGGTGAATTCTGTCAAGTTCATAGTCCCGAGGATTATATAGGATATGAACATGGATATACCAGAGTGGGAAGTCTTGGAAGACAGAATCCTGTGTACTGCACAAGCCTCTGAAATCGTACAGGTGCTGATGTGACATTAGCTTCATCTCCCACCTGCTGCCACTGAACAAACCATTAATCGCTGTGCTGGTGTTTCATTTTCAGGGTAAGAATAAATACCCCCTAAGGCTTTGTAAGCATCAGTGAGAAGGTAGATATGGAAATACTTTGAGTCATAAGGACCTATGTGTCAGGATCTAACTGCAGTAATATACATGAATGTGCAGTATACCTGAAATGTATCAGTTCCTGAAACCTCTCCCTCCTCTGTACATCAGTGCTACGGATGGAACTGACATCCACACAGACTCCAGATAAGTGCTTTCCTACTGCACCATACCCCCAGGCCCAACTAGGTCTCTTTGAACATGACAAAACCAAGGACCACTTTCCATGAAGTGTCACAATAAAATAAAAGCTTAGGCCACCAAAAAACATAAAGCATTCTTTCAAATGGCATTTATTTCCCAACCAAGGCAAAGCTAGGCCTCATTCACAGTTCATATACGACTAGACTGCTTTAGCATTCAGCCAGAGGTGAAATATCTTTAAGCAACTGGTGACTAACTCCCAATCTATCATGGCTTCCCTTGTACAGAGCTGGGAGTCAAACTCAGGGCTGTCCTTAAACACGAGGCACTGTCGGCACGCTAGGCCAGAGATATGATGGACACAACCTGTCTATGTTCCTTCCCTTGTGAACCTTCCTTTGTGCAGACATTGGAGCAACAGTAGCATCAGATTAAAACTCTTCATTTGTAACACCAAGGGGAGTCTCCTCTGTGGTCTGTAAGGAAGCACAAACATCTGGGGAAACCCCAGCTTTGCTTTTGTTTGTTTGTTTCCCACAATGCAGCTTGCTTTCAGAGAAAGAAGCACACGGAACTTGACGTATCTTCATTGAGAATGAATACATCTTTTTTTTTATTATTATTATTTTCTTTATTTACATTTCAAATGCTATCCCGAAAGTTTCCCATACCCCTCCCCCCACCTCTGTTCCCCTACCCACCCAC
>NC_034605.1:51503164-51504791 GCF_900095145.1 Mus pahari | reverse complement strand
CATTCTGACTGGTGTGAGATGGAATCTCAGGGTTGTTTTGATTTGCATTTCCCTGATGGCTAAGGATGTTGAACATTTTTTCAGGTGTTTCTCAACCAGAGAATGAATACATCTTATCAGACCTATTTCCTTTTTAAAGTTTTTTAAATTAAATCTATTCATTTTATGTCAGAGTGTTTTGCCTGCCTTGTATGTCTGTGTACCACCTGCATGCTTGGTGCCTATGGAGGTCAGAAGAGGGCATCAGATCCCCTGGAATCATCCTGTGGATGTCTGAAATGGAACCTGGTGATCTGCAAGAAGAATGGTGGTCTTAACCACAGAGCCATCTCTCCAGCCTCATCTTCTCTTTAAAAACAAAACTATTAAGTGATGTCGTCCTCAACCCTTTCTTTAAACACACTGTGTGTGTGCATGTGTTCGTGTGTGCTTTTGTTGTGTGTGCGTGTGCTTGCACACAGCGTGGCACGCATCTGGAGGTAAGACGACAACTCGCTGGAATAGGTTCTTTCCTTCTACCATGTGGGCTCTAGATCAAACTCAGGTTGCTAGGCTTGGCATCAGTGCCTTTAACTGCAGAGCCAGCTCACCTATAGCTGTCTTAGCTAAATGCCCAGCTAAATGCCCACAAAGCACAGAACAGAACCTCTCACACAATGGGTATATTTTTAAAACTATGTGGGGACTGGGGATGGCTCACTTAACCAGACATACTTGTTGTGCATACTTGTAATCCCAGCACTGAGGGGATGAAGGAAGGAGGGTGGATCCTCGGGACTCCACTGCCAACCTGTCTAGAATAATCACTGAGCCCTGAGTTCCAATGAGAGAGTCTTGTCCCTAAAAGCAAGGTGGACAGCACCTAAAGGGCATACCCAAGCCTGCTCGCTGGCATCTACATGCATGCACAAGTGCACACACACTCCTGCACATACAAAAGCATTTGCTCAATAAATAAAATGCAAGCGTTAAGGCTTTAGTTAAGACTTCCATGTGCCAGCTCCAGCAGCCCCTAGAAGTTTTACATCACCAGACATAAGAGATGGGTGGGTCAGAAGCTAGGGCTGCTTGACACCAAGCCTAATGACCTGAGTTCAATTCCTGAGACCCACTCAGTGGAAGGAGAGAACCCACTCCCGAAAGTTGGGCTCTGGCCTCCACATGTGCACCATGCCACACGCATATACACAAGCTAAATAAAAGGGGGAGATCCAGGTTGGCCTGTCTAGTTAAAGCTGCCTTTAGAACTAGCCATGCAGGATGAGAGAGGGGTTCGTGAGCTTTTACCCTTAGCTAAGAATCTACTGGCAGATGATGGCTGCTGGGGAAGGTTAAAGGTCATTTTAATCTGGGCTGTAGCCCTGGGAGGGTTCTCCACACTCCTGTGAGCAGCCCATCACATGTGTACACATGGACAGTATCAATTGGACTCATGGGTTCTTTAAACATAAAAGAGGATGTGAAGTTGGGTGATGTGTTCGGTGTCCAGGAGGAGTTAGAGCGAGGAGTAGTATGATCAAGACGCATTAAGGGCTGGAGAGATGGCTCAGCAGTTAAGAGCACTGACTACTCTTCTAGAGGTCCTGAGTTCAATTCCCAGCAACCACATGGTGGCTCATAGCCATCT
>NC_034605.1:51491515-51503019 GCF_900095145.1 Mus pahari | reverse complement strand
CCCTCCCTCCCTCCCTCCCTCCCTCCCCCTCTGCTGTCTTGCTTCTCTTGAACAGATGGTAGTCAAGGAGGTAGGTCAATGAGCCCTCTCTGGCTCATGCCAGCTTGCACAGTCTGTGCGTCCGGGTCTCCTTCATTTAGAAGACAAACACCCACTTGAAGTGTCCCTCGTGTGCTAATGACAAACATGACTCGCGCTCTCCTGCTAGGTGATTTGTGGACTTTTAAGAGGCCACACTGTAATCGACTTGGACATTGTAGTTGGCTCAGTTCGGGGTTTTTAACCTTTTCTTTCCTCCACTCATTAACTGTGTCCCTTGGGGCCCTTCTCACAGGTAAAATGAAGTGGATGGGTGTGGTGCTGCCCATAGTCCCGGCTACTACAGAAGCTGAGGTCAGAGGTCATGTAAGCTCATGCTTTAGAGATTAGCTTAGGCAACACCAAAAAGGGAAGGGAAGAAAATGGTGAGAATAGGAAGTTGCCCAGAGCGATGCTTCAGCCACTAAGCGTCCTTGTCCTTCCTGCAGAAGACCAGACTGGAGTTTGGTTCCCAGGCCCCACCTCAGACAGCTCACAACTTCAGCTCCACATCTGAGGCCTTCTTCTTGTGTACATGTGTGCATCTAGACACTGGCAGGCACATAAATAAATAAATCTTTTCTAAAAAAGGTTAGACTTGTAGGGATACCAGGAAGTTCCAAGCAATGTGCTGTGTGCCTAGTGTAGAGCACACTCAACGAGTGGGCTACTGGGACCCTTGATATGTGGTGCTGGTGCTTCATCTTGATTGTCTATTCGACGACATTTAGAATCACTGTGGAAACAAACCTCCAGGCATGTCTGCATTTTTCTCTATTAGGTTAACTGAAGTGTAAACAGTTTCAAAATACGGATGAAAACCTTGAATGGGCTGCTGGCCCAGACTGATTTCAAAAAGAGAAGACGAAGAAAAAAAGCTACTTTCTGCTTCCTGACTGTAGATGCTGCTACCCTAATGCTCTGTGGCCACAGCTCCCACACAGTGATTGTCTCAGCCCTCAAACTGTGAGCCAAAATAAACCGTTCTTTCCTTAAGTTGTTTGGTCAGCTGTTCTGTGATTCAATGAGTAACGAACACAGTGCATTTCTCCAACCATGTATAGTCCTGAAACCTAAATATAAGGTCATTTCTAAAGCATTCATAGATGTTCACGATCTGCCAATCACTGCTGGATGACGGAGATAGCGACAAAGAAGATGGGTCAGAAGAAAGCAGGGGGAAATGAATACTTACTGGTAATCCACACTGAATGAGGCACCAGGAACCATGCACCAGAAATCCCAGCCATCGTGTCTGACATTTGGATCTGAAGCCTCCCTAACATATTTGTTCTTCAAGAGACATCAAAGTCACCGAAGCTCCTGTGCTGATGACTGGAATCTCTCCTCTGAATTCACTGGGGATAGTAGAGCATACTTCAGAGACCTTCACACCAGCTGGGCCTGAGCTCTGTCTTGGCCTTCTTTTCTTCTCTTCCTTATTAGTCCATTTGCAGTGATGAGCTACTCCACTCTCTCTTTAGAAGTATGGGATCCTGGGTCTCAGTATATGATTTAGAAGGTAATTAGTTGTATTGTGGCTAGCTCTTCTGCCCTCCAGTTAAGGGCTTTTGTCGTTTGGTCCTTATACTATCTTACCTGGTCAGTAAGACTATAAATTTATTCCCCTTTAACAATTTTGTACTAAGTCCTGTTAGATAACGCACATTTGTAAAATGTCAGGAAGACATTCCTGGTTTTAAAGAGGTACTTAAGGGAACATGGAGATGAAGAAAACATTCCATAGTCCTCATTTCCCAGAAATCTGCAGTAAGACACTCATTTTATTTTATTATGATTTTATTTAACGTGTATATGTATGAGTATGTATGTGCCAGTGGTGTGTGTGTGTGTGTGTGTGTGTGTGTGTATGTGTATAAACCTCATGGGAATCCACTCTCTTCTACTTATGGGTTAATAATAATAACAAATAAATAAATAAATAAACATTTGGGGCTGGAAAGATGGCTAAGAGGTTAAGAGCACTAACTGCTCTTCTAGACTACGCAGGTTCAAGACTCTGCACTACATGGCAGCTCACAACCAATTCCAGTCCCAGGGAATCCAACGTCCTCTTCTGGCCTCTGAGGGCACTTGTGTGCACACGATGCACAGACATACATACACATACGTGCAAGCACAGTACTCATACGTATAAAATAGGAAAAAAAGTAAACAAAACAAATCCCCACCTCTCACAGCCGCTAAACCTTAATTAATGTCTCTCTCAACACAGTAATTCTAGAACGATTGAATAAATAAGTCTATTGAATACACTGTAAGGGGGTTGGACAGTAACTGGAGTACTAACTACTTGACTAGAAATCTTCTTAGTTGAAAAGATAAAATCATCACAGAGATGTTGGGAGAAACTTTGTGAAGGTGATTGTATGCTCATGGAGTTTTATGGAAGGTGTCCTTTATTAATAAAACATAAAGGCCTCGAAGCAAGGCTGGAAACAAGCACAGTGGTCAATGCCTATAATTCCAGCGCTCCAGAAGCAGGCAGGAGGATCGAGGAACTGGGGGAAAGCATATCCTCCAGTGGGGAGGAGACTCACCACTGGGTGGGCATACTTTAGGAGGTGGGGTGCTAGACACTCACAAATCAACTGAGCCACTGACTCTGGGTTCCCGTTTCTCACACGTACAGAATGAAATTCACAGACCAGAATGGTGAGTTTCAAAAGGAGTCTTCATTATAGATAGATCTATTGCAGAAAGTAAGCTCAGCTCCAGAGGGGGCCTGTGGTGGTTTGAGTAGGAACTGTTCCTCGGGGCTTGACAGTTAGCCCAGTGGTTAAGAGCACCGGCTGTTCTTCCAGAATTCCCAGCACCCACATGGTGGCTCACAACCATCTGTAATAGGATGGCATGCCCTTTTCTGGTGTGCAGATGTACACACAGATTAGAGCACTCATACATTATAAATAAATCTTTAAAAAAGAATAGTCCCCACAGGCTCTTATATTTGAATGCTTGGTCATCGGGGAGTGGCACTACTTGAGAGGGATTAGGAGGTGTGGCCTTTTAGAGGAAGTGTGTCAGTGAGAGTGGGGCTTGAGGTTCCAAAAGCCCAAGCAAGCCTAGTGGCTTTTTCTGCTGCCCGTGGATCCGGATACAGAACTCTCAGCTAATTCTCCAATTCCACATCTGCCTGAGTATCACCACTCTCCCTGCCATAACGATAATGGACTAAACCTCTGAAACTGTGAGGGCCAATCAAATGATTTCCTTTATAAGAGCGGCTGTGGTCATGGTGTCTCTTCCCAGCAATAAAGCCTCTAAGACAGAGCCCTAAGAGAAGGAAAAAACATGTTACCGTTTGTATAAGGGCTTTTTATAGGACTTGTTGTAGAAACGAAATGAAAACTGATGTTATTTCTGTGGAGACTGACTAGTTCTCTGAGAACACTGCACACTGAGCCAATAGAGGACCCACAAGCTCTGTCCCTCTGGCCCCACCAGGGAGATGATGGTACAAAATCGCTCACTCAAGATGGGGAGTGGCCATGCTTTGAAGTCACCTTGTTTGCCTGACTCAGTTGGCTAACCTGCTGGCCATTAGCATGGACCGTGCTAATCACATAGATCTTACAGTGTTACTAGTCTTAGCCTTTGTGGGGTATGGGGTCAGGGAAGCTGTGGAGTTGTGGGGAGCAGTCCTGGAGCAAGAGAGGGGTTGATGCATGTTCTAGTGCATGTAGACCTGTGCCCCCCTCCTTTGTCCCACCAGAGGACAAAGCACATATCCAGGTTAAACTTCCTTTTTTCCCTTATAAGGTCATGTCCAGCAGTGCCTGAAATTCCTTTTTATGCAAATGATGCATCCCCAGCATCCTGGCTCCGGGCAGTGATGAACACTACCCTGGAGAGCTCCTGTTTACCCCCTAAAGGTTTAAATAGCCTTTGTCCCTGCCCATTAAAATGAGCTGTCTCACTGAAGCCTGTCTCCTGAGTCTGTTCTCATTGCACTCATAGGCTGCCTGAGGTCTCCATTCTGGCCTCCAGGAGTCAGGGGTGGGTGGTGGTGAGGAGGTGGTCAACTTGCTGGTTAAGATTGTGCTGCCTTTGTCCTCATGGTTATGTGACCAGCTTATTGTTAGGCCCATGGGAGGGCGCTAAACCATCACAGCCGCCTTGGTGTTGCTGCAGTCTTTCCTGATTACTGCATATTCAAGTCCTTGTCTACGGGATAGTTGGGCTGATATTCCTTTTGGAACAGGTGAAAACTTATTAGAAGTTCTCTTTTCTTACACTTTAGTCTGTTAGCTGCAGTTAGCTGCACTGGAGGCAAGATGATCTGAAAGAGCAGCAGTACTTTCTGTGTGCTTTTTCGGGGGGGGGGCTCTGGAGGAGCTGGTTGGCCTCCTGACCCTGGTTCAGAGCCCTGTCCTTCCTCATCTGATCAGCTTGGCTAGCTCATACCTGGATGCTAGCCTTTCCACTTCTCACCCCTTGTGTTTCAGACACCATTGTTTTAACCCTTACATTTCTTTTAACCCTAAGCTGGTTGTGGTGGTTTGAATATGCTTGGTTCATGGGAAGTAGCACTATTAGAAGGTGTGGTCTTATTGGTGGAGGTGTAGCCTTGTTAGAGAAAGTGTTTCTCTGTGGAGGCAGGGCTTCGAGGTCTCATATCTATGCTCAAGTCTAGCCAGTGTGATCTGATCCGGTCCCTTCCTGGCTGCCTGCATAATAGTCTCTTTCTGCTATCTTAATGACATAGAATTCTTGACTCCTCCAGCTGCATGTTAGCCTGCATACTGACATGCTTCCCACCATGATGATAATGGACTGAATCTTCGAAACTGTATGCCAGCCTCAATTAAATGTTTTATGTATAAGAGTTGCCTTGGTCATGGTGTCTCTTCACAGCAATAAAACCCAAACATAGACAGAAGTTGGTAGCAGGGACTAGGATATTGCTGTGATAGGCCTGACCATGTCTTTGTTTGGAGGAATGTGGATTTGGAAAGCAGTGGAATGCTTTAAGTGGGGCTTAATGGGCCATCTTAGTAGGGAAATGGAAGGCACTGCTGCTGAGGGTGATTTGAACTGTGTAGGCCTGGCTCAAGAGTTTCAGAGGAGGAGAGTTTTAACATGTTGCCTAGAGATCATTATTGGAATATATTGATGACGAATGTGGCTGCTTTTTGCCATTGTCTGAAGAGTGTTCCTGAGGCTAAAGTGAAAAGACTTAGAGTAATTGCATTGAGGAGGAAATCTCAAAACAGCCTAGCATAGACTCTTGTCCTATGGTTTACTCTCATGAAGAACATTTTGATCCAGTGTAGCAAGCTTAGAAAGGAAAAATACAAAATGTATGGTTCAAGTATTTAAAGGGGCACTAGGAAGTGGAATGGAGCTAAACCCTGTGGTCAAGGAGAAAAACGGATTAAGGGAGTGGTGACCTTTGGGCTAAGGTCAGCCAAGTTTCCATCTTGTGAAAAGTATAATTAAAAAGGGACATTCACCTATTCTAAATTTACTATGTGTTTGCAGTTGGATGAAGGACGGTTATATCATGTTAGACATTATTATGACCTGGTTATTGTTTTCATTTGGACATAAGGAGGTATGACTGTGTGTCAAGTTGACATGGGATGGATTGTGATGGTTATTCTCAGTAGTCAATGTGACTATATCTGCAATGAACTATAATGCAGAAGTGGAAGACATACCTGTGATCTAGATCTTGAGGCTGGAAGACATAAGCTTTTGATCTAAATCTTGATGTGGGATGGCCCTTGTGGATCCTGTACGCTTCAGGAACTTCTTAAGAATTTTCAGTTATTTACTTCCTGGATCTTAGAAGTTTGTTTACTCCCCGAGTCTTAATGAGTCTCCTCTAGGATGCTTCAATTTCTAAGAAACTGCTGCTACACAGCAGCATATTTACACACTTCTCATCTTCTATCCCATTTTTCCTTATGCTTGGCAAATAACATGACTGACCTCCCTGGTCACTCACCATCAATTGCCTGGTGGCAAAGGGCAACATAAGGCCACATAAGAATGTACACAAGAAGCAATTCCCCTTGCCCCAAAGCAAGGTAGAGAATGGATGCTAATGATCAAAGAATACAAAGTCTCCAGGATGATAGTGTACAGCTGCTGTGACAGCAGACTGCCTACCTCTTCAGTTTGCTATTCTGTGTTCTTGTTTACATCCATCTGTCATATGTGCTATCCTTTTGTAATAACTCATCTCAGTATTTGTACAAGCATTCTCTTCTTGGCCAGATTCTTTCAAATCTTCATGGAGATTTAGCTCAGCTGTCAATTCCTAGCAAGTCTTCTCTGACAAGTCTCTCTTCTTCTCAGATCCTTCTCACACAACCAATTTATAAATAATCTCCACATGTTCCTTGTATATCTATACTTGTCACTTGGAAGGCTAATTTTTGATGTTACAATGTAGCATGAGTATATAATAGATATTGTTTACTAAAGCATAACCAGTTCTGCTTCTTATTGAAAAACCCAAACATGGGCACTCTTCTGTCTTGGATAATAGTAAGAAATGCCAAGTCAATTTCGATTCTTACTTTCCATTTGAACAAAAAAAAATTTGTTTCCCAAACCCCAAACTGATAATTTAATGTAAAAATCTTTTTTGTATTGGTATATTTATATGAGGCCTGCTTACTGGGCTATAAGGTGGCATTTTATTTTCCTTTATACTGTTTGTCGATCCTGGTTAACTTTAGACAGAGAACTTTGTTAACTGGATACACAGATTTATATTCCTTATATTTACGTTTGCAGCACTGTACAACCAATTGAAACCAGAGAACTCATTTGGTATACCTAAAGCCCTTCTGCTATGCTAGTTTGTCACCATTTACAACTTTCAATGTCACTTGTGTCATCACAAAGCTAGTAATGGCATGGATGAAATAGAAAATATATGTAAAGCATCTAGCACAGAGCGCCACAGAATTTGCCTAGCAAAGTGTACTGCACGAGAAAGACATTTCTACTGAACTGTATGAGATAACAGGACTTCTTGTAGAGTTTGAAAACATGGACCCAGCAGAAGCTGCTAGATGCTTATCTGGATCCATCCCTCACTTTTTTGGCATGGGATTTCCTTAAGAACAGAAATGTGCCTAGTGAAAGACATTTCTCAACTACACGAGGTCATGTTACTGAGTATGTAAGATCTAAAATATGATTAAATTGTTGGGTAGGCTTCTAGAAAGATCTTTCTTTATTAAAATATTAAATAAGGGCATGGTGGATGGTGCTCCACCTACTATTTTGACCCATGACACAAACTAAAAGGAAGCCTGATTTTTAAGGGTGACATGGCAGAATGTTTGGATCCCTGGGTAGAGCTTTAATGAGAAGGCATGCCTGTGGGTTTAGGTCAGGATTCTGGAACCTGCAGTTTCTGTTGCAAGAGGGCAGAGACCATTAAGCCACTATTAATGACAGGGGTTCTGTTCCTGTCCAGACAAGAGGCTAAGATGCTGGCAAGGCTTTGACAAAGAAAGTCTAAGAACTGCAGGAGAACAGAAGGAAGAGGCTCTGGTGTTATGGAAAACTGCCCAAAGAACCAAACACCACTCTGAGAGTTGGAGAAATCAGATTTATTAGGCTAGCCCACTCCACTGTGGAGAGACATAGTATTTATGGGTTTTTAGCTTTGGTCATCCAACTGCTACGGCACTGGTGTCTTTAAATCACTGCCTTAGTGACCATTTGCTGATGGCCTGTTTCAGAACAACCGAGGGGTAATTTCTACTGTGGTTAAAGCATGCTTACAGAAGCGAGTGTCAGTTGGGACTTTCGTTAGCAACACGGATCGCTGCAGGCACAGTCGTTTCACCAGATACCTACAGGACCCATTTCTTGTGACAGCACTCTTGCTCTTCTTTTTTTTTTCCCCCTCTACATAATTCAACTTGCCCTACTAGACCAATTCCAGAAATTTATTTTTAAACTGTCATCGTGCAAGACAATATTGACTATATTGGACAATATTAAATATAATAGTTCAAGTATATTAAGGTGCACACTGAAGACATTCGATGCATAATATGGGCTTTTCTTCTCCTTTGGGCACTGCGACGGAACACGTGGTTCCGTGAGCGAAGCTCCAGGGCTGTCCTCGCTCCTCCTTACTCACCTGCGACTCTGCACCGGGGCTGGTGGGCAGTCGGTGCCCCCCATGCTGCAGGCCGGCAGCCGCGCCCCCTCATGGCCCTGAGGGTCCTCCGGGCTTTCCGCGCAGACGCCACAGGCCCAGCGCGCGACCACTCAAGCCCCAGCTCGGCCTCCCAGCCGCGCCCGCGGGTTCGAAAAACCTTCCGAGCTGTCCGTCGCGTCACGGGCCGCCTCGGGTCTCCATTGGCTGGCGCGTGTCACGTGCACCCAGAGACTCCGGCTATTGGCTGTCGGGTCGGGGGCGCGCAAGGCGGCGGCGGCGGCGGCGGCGGCGACGCGGCGTCCTCGGCGGCCGGGCTGTGGAGTGGCCCGTGCGCGCGCCCGAGGGAGACGTTGTGTGGCGCGCCCGGCGGGGAGTCCCCCTGCTCAGAGGCGCGGCGGGGAGGCCGGGCCTGCGGGCAGGGCCAGCGCCTCGGAACCCGCCCGAACAGCGCACGGGGCCGGCCGGTCCTCTCCGCCCGCGCCTCCCGGCCCTAGACGTGCGAGACCGACCCGTCGGCTCCAGGGCTCTGAAGCCGGAGAGCGAAGCGCGCCAAGAGGTTCGGAGTCCGCAGCCAGTTAGGCGCCCGCCGAGCGGTCCCCAGACGGTTGTCCTTTCGCGGCGGGTTATCCAGGGAGGCGCATCCCTAGAGGCGGGGCGGGGGACCAGGGCCACCGGGCGCCCCTCTGTCTAGCTCAAGTGCTGCGACACTCCGATGTCTCGGGAGCAGTTGGAGGCTTGCTTGGGTGTTTTAGTTGAAATCTCTTGACTAGGAATATTGGCAACTAGTTTTTCATTACAAATAAAGCAGACAAGACACAAGCTGGTATCAGGCTACCACTTTGTGATCCCTAATTCGGACCTCATTCTGGCAGTAAACGAGTCACGTGACCTTGACCAAGTCACTTTTTCTCCTGACATGGATTTTCAACATTGATGATGATGATGTCCCTGCTCTGGTGTGTGTGTATGTGTGTGTGTGTGTTCTTATATAATACAGGGTTTGTGGCCTTTCAGAGGACCACACCATAGATACACCTTACCTGTGGTATTAAATTTTAATGGAAAAGAAAATTTAGTAAACAAAGGCCCAGGGAGGAGGGGGGGGGGCTTGAGAAACAGTGCTTTAGGGAAATTGCTGATCAAATTCTTCCAGCAAGAGTTGTCTATGCTAAAAACTGAACACAAACTATCATTCATTGACCACGAACTGAAGGAGCCCGAGAAGCTGTTATCATGGCGGGCACTATTAACCTGTGTGAACATGTATACCTCCACCTCCACCTCACCCTCAACCCCCACCCTGCACAGCATAAGCTTACTTGAGTTTAACAACAAAGTGTCATTCCAGGTTGTTTTGTTTTTGTTTTTCCCTCAGAGAGAAAGGAAGGCTTGCCACAATCAGAGCTGTTAGTGGAAAGAAATAGGATGTAAACACGCATGTCACATGTATGGCCCCAAACCACTCACCCATCACCATGTGGTTTCTGGATTTCCTGTTCAGTTGTAGCGAAACTTCTCTGTACCCAGGAATCCCACCTGTGGCTTTTTAAAAAGTGTGGATACCCAGGTCTTAGAGACAAACTGGGATCAGCATGAAATTTGCCTAAAACCTCATTGACATTCCCATTTGGAAGTCCATAGTCTGTCTTAACAATAGCTAATTCCTAACCCGATTCTGGTGCCTTCACAGCATTGTGTCCTGGAGACTCAGATTCCCCAGCTCAATTTTACTTCATGTCCTTTAATGGAGGATGGTTTTTCATCAGAAGAAAATCCTTTGTTGGTGGAATCCAAGTGAATTGAGAGAGCACTATTGAATAGCTCTGTCTCTTTTTATATGATCTTCCTTGAGCACTACTGAATATGCTTTAAAAAAAAAAGTCAATGTAAATGTTAAATCGTATGAAGAAATCACAATTTACCCGCAGTATCACCAGTTTAACAAAATGATGTTTGTGGTCTTTACCTTGCTGTATCATGATTAGTGATGCCCCCCTGATGTCACATAAATTTAGAACATTCTCACAGGCAGAATTATTCTATATCTAGGGGAGAAAAAAAATCTAAAAATTATTCTGAGGATAAATTTCAAATAACTGTTCTCCTAAAAGAACATTTCAGCCCTTTTTTTCAAACCAAAACCTGCCCCCAAGGCCAAAGGGTTTTTCCTCCCAGAAGTGTGGAGGGTGGGGGAGTATGAAAATACATCCATTGAAATCTTTTCTAAAAATCATCTTTGTTAGTGAATATTTCTGCCATTTCTCATATCACCTTAGCTTCAATCAAAATATGTATGTTTATGTTTCCTGTTCTTAAAATGACGTAAGTAGAAAAACTAACCAGCTCTTTGTTGGTATTAACTAGACAACGTGATGCATTGATTATGTTAGAGATAAAGCTACTATTTCATTTGTCTGTTTCCCATAGAGGCAACATGAGATAAAGAAAAGAAAATGGGTTGGATTTAAGGAAAGACTGGAACTCTAATCCCAAATGTGACACTTTCTAGTTATGACCTTGGAGCAGTGACTTTTCTCTCTCATGTTTACCTCATCTTTAGACTGGAACAGTGCCTTCAGAGCTGTGGCATTCATGTCAAACAGCACATTACAGCCCCAGTAGAGTGCTAACCTAAATCTTCTTTTTGTTAACATTATCTCTTTCACTCTGTAGGGCATATTCACAATTCTAATCCCTCTATAATATTTAAGTTTTTTTATTTACAAAAAAGATACATTTATAGAGGGTTTAATATATGTGAGATACTAAAATCTCCTTTGAAAATAATGGGTCATTTTTTAACAGATTCTGAGAAAACTAAAGGCAAAATGACCATCTAGAGCTTTGTCTTTGCTTCTCATGACCAAAATCATATCTTTAGTGTCTCTGTAAATATTTATGAACACTTATGTTTCAGGCCTTTGATATTGGTGATATGAAGAGGATCTTCAAGATGCCTGGTCTCATAAAAATTAGTATGTGAAGAAAATACTAAATAAAGCAATGCATTTATAGATTATGATAAATCTAACATCTACAAAAGTAACATGGTCAAGTGATACGCCAAGAAAGTCTTAAACATGTAAGTCTCAATAAAGATATACTGTACGTCACAGAATAGAGGATTTAAGGAAAATAAGTAAGGATTTCCCAGGTCTAAAATGTTTTAGAAGAAACATAATTTTATAATTCTTCCATGAAATGCTAGTATTCTTCAGCTTAATTTCTATACACACACACACACACACACACACAAAAAAAAAAAAAA
>NC_034605.1:51484373-51491370 GCF_900095145.1 Mus pahari | reverse complement strand
ACACTGTAGCTGTCTTCAGACACTCCAGAAGAGGGCGTCAGATCTTGTTATGGATGGTTGTGAGCCACCATGTGGTTGCTGGGATTTGAACTCTGGACCTCTGGAAGAGCAATTGGTGCTCTTACTCACTGAGCCATCTCACCAGCCCCTGGATTTCATTTTTTAAACACTAATTACTGCAGGTACCTTGTTTGGCTGATGATGCTATTTGTTTGTGTATTCTCTGCATTCTGGGGATGGACCCAGGACCTTGCACACACTGGGGAAGTGCTCTACAGCATGCTATATCTCCGTTCTTCTGAGGCTTTTTCTATAAATTACTGTAAATTGGCCATTTTTAATTTTATATATTGCTATATAAAATGATGTTATGATTTGTGACTGTGGTGTGAAGTAAATTAGCATCTACCACTTCATTTTTTGTGGTGAGAAAATCTGAAATTTGGCAAACTGGAAACATACAACGCCATAGTGCTGAGTGTATTCATGATGCTGTACAATTTGGAACTCCTATTCCTCCTGTTTGATGTTTTCTAGCATTCCTCCTGACAGCCATCTCTCCACTCCCCAATTGTCCCCTCAACCTCTATGACTACTGGTCTGCTCTCTTCTTTTCTGCTCATTTCCTTAGCATCGTGCTTCCCAACTCCAGCCGCCATGTTGAAACTAATAGGGTTTCTATGTGTGTATGCATGCGCACGCATGTGTGTGTGTGTGTGTGTGTGTGTGCGTGTGTGTGTATGCACATATGCACATACATCTGTGTATGTGTGTGTGTGTGTGTGTACATACGCACACTGAATAGTGTAGCGTGAGCATGGTAGCACACGTAACACTCCGACTTCAGGCCTTTGTGTAGATACTCAGACATGGTATGTTTGTTTGTGTTTTGAGGAACTGCCATACTTTTCTCTGTATTGCTTAGAGCAATGCTTGTGTCTCCTGAGGGTTCACAAGTGTCCTCTTCTTCATAATTCCCTGAACTTTCTTTGACACACCGATAGCCACCATAATGTAAGTCTAGGAATTACACAATTCTAGGACTTAAAATTTTACATCTTCCTTTTAAGTCTTTGATATGTTTTGAGTTAATTTTTTTTTTTTTTGAAGTAGGATCTCACTATATAGCTCTGGCTGTTCTGGAACTCATTATGTAGACTAGGCTGGCCCTGAACTCACAGAAATCCCCCTGCCTCTGCCTCCCAAGTGCTGGGATTAAAGGAATGTGCCACCATGCCCAGCTTTGAGTTAATTTTTCTAAGTGGTGTAATTTTCTTTTCCTTTCTTCCTTCTTTTTCTTCTCCTTTCTTGCATATGGGTATTCAGTTTTTCCCAAAACCTAGTTTAAAAAACTATGGTTTTTGCATTGTGTATTCTTGGTGCCCTTGTTAAGTGTCAGTGGACTTACAAGTGTGTGGTTATTTAGATTACTCTTTAACCACGCTTTAGAACTTAACACTTGACCTCTTAGGTCATTACAATTTTACGTTTTTCTTGTGTTTTATCCCATTAATGTGTATTATGTGATACAATAGGTTTTATTATGACACTTCCATACACACACACACACACACACACACACACACACTTTGATCATATTCACCCTGTCTGTTTCCTTTCTTACCCACTTTCCCCTTCCACATCTCTAATAGATCCTTTATTTTTATGGCCTTCCCAATCTGCACCCCTAGATGCTCTATATGAAAGAACGTAAGTGGCTCTTCTCTCCATGGAGTCGGCTTGTTTGTTTAGGATGGTGATCTCCAGTTCTATCTATTTCCTCAGACATCACAGTTTCATTTCTGATTCCTTTATTGGTGGCACCAAGATTGGTTCACTAACTAGGCTGTGTGTCCAGCCGTAAACCTGGATATGCAGGTATTTCTGTGGTAAGCGGACTTTGATGTCCCCAGAAGTGGTTGGTATAGCTAGCTCATACTGGTTTCCATGATGGGTGGCTTATATTTCCATCAAGAATAGAACCTTGGAAGGGTTCCTTCTTGTCCTCCTTATATTCTCACTGGTTTTGTTTTTCTTGATGACAGCTGTTATGACTGAGGTGAAATGGTATCTCTTAAAAAAAGGGGGGGTAGTTATTTATTTAATGACTTTTTGAGTGACAGATCTACATAGCCTGGATCTGGCTGATACAAAATACTTCATTTATTGTGGATCTTTCTCTCTCAGGGTGGATAAGTATGAGTCTCTAGACCATGCAGTCATTTTTATATAGCAAAAGTATAGCAAAAGTAGCTGGCCACCACAGGTGAAGGCAGGTTAAGGAAAGACCCACAGAAGATCACAGGAAGGAAACAGTGTCATTTCTTAAGGTCTGAGTTATTTCTATTAATTATAGTTCAAATAAAATTGTTCTTTACACACCTGTTCCATTTTGTGGTTAGGACTTTATCCCCTCTACCCAACTTGTCTCCCCTATATGTAAAATTCAGAACATATTCATCCAAAATTTTTGAATACTTACTGTGTACCAGGTATAATGGTTGAAGAGTACCTACTACAGGATTCTATAGCAAGTTCCTATGTATCTAAGAAGGACTCTGATGTTACCTACTTATGGAAACATTGTATATTTAGATTCACAGCTTTGCCACGTCAGACTTTGACAGTTCTTATTTATTATTTGTTTAATACCTGGTTCTAGAGATTTTACATTCGCTCCATTGCCTTGAGTCTTCTGTTAATTTGTGTCATGGCTCTGCTTTTATTTTATTTTGTTCCCAATATTGCTTCCCAAGAAGTATGATATATAATACAATCATGTCTTATAAGTAAACCGTTTTTCTTCAAAGATATAATATACAATCAAATTTAGAAAATAATCTGTAATCAGAAAAGAACATAAAAATCTATAATTCATTATTTATACATACATATACATATATATATTTAAGATTTATTTTATGTATGTGAGTGCACTGTGACTGTCTTCAGACACATCAGAAGAGGGCCTCTGATCCCATTACAGATGGTTGTGAGCCACCTTGTAGTTGCTGGGAATTGAACTAAGGTCCTCTGGAAGAACAGTCAGTGTTCTTAACCACTGAGCCACCTCTCCAGCCCCTATAATCCATTCTTAATTTTTGTTGTGTATTCTTTCAGTCTTTTATCTGTGTGTTATATGTAGAGTGTAAGTATACTCTATATGATGTATATGTGTATATGTGTGTATTGTTATTGTGTGTGTGTGTAGAAGTGTGGGTACATGCATGTCATGGCCCATGTGTTAGGTTAGAAAACTACTTTTTGGAGTTGTTTCTCTCCTTCTACAGTGGGGTCCAGGGACGGAACTTAAGTCAATAGGTTGAGGGGGCAACCACTTTTATACCACTAGCCATCTCGCCAGCCTGTGTATTATATTTTGTGACATTTTTTAAAATATGATGCTCCGTGGCAAATAAGCATGCTCTTTACTCCTGTGCCTCCAGTTCTGTTTAGACAGGTGTTTTGTTGCTAGAGTTGGGACTTGAAGACTCCTGTTACTAAGTTACTGCATAGGACAAATTCAGAACCCTAACCTGCTGACCCAGGAATAAAGGGCTCTTCCCTTCTTCTTCCATCAATTCCTGCCCCATTTCCACTTTGCTAGTCCCGAGACAGCGGGGTTCTGTTGACGGCACCCCCGAAGGGAGATTTAATCAGAGACATAATCAACACTGTACTTTTCTTAATGTTTTCCAGATGTAGTTGGCTCTGCTAGAAATTCTTGAATCTAAAAGCATCCTATTTAAAGGTGGTCCTATAGCTCAAGCCAGTGGAAGAGGTTGGCTTTATAGGTAGAGAAAGCAGCAAAGCAAGGAAAGGAGAAAAGCCAAATTGGTCATTGGAGGTAACTACAGGTGACATGCAGGTTTAGAATGGGATTTTTGAATTCCTTCTGATTGGCTTCTATTCATCTTCTTCTGTTTGGGAGACTGGTTCCTTATGAATTCTGTTTGACAACCTGACATCTAGTGTGAGTGAGCATTTGGGCTGGGCCTGGCCTATTGAGCCTAGTGCAAGAGCACAGTCTAAACCACTGACCACTTGCAGGTTTTAATCTCCACCCTTATTATCTGCCTTGGATGTGTATGTGTTAAGTGTATCAACCTTTTCTCCACTCACACTTTCATGTAAGAAACCAAATGCAGAGCCTGGCACCTATTAGACAATTACTGTTTCAGTGAGCTGTACCCCAGCCATTAAGTATTTTTAACCCATTGTAAGAATGGGTGGTGTTTTGGTTATCTGCAAATATGTGAGCCACCATGAGCTTTTGAAGACAGGTGACTAAACTGACTTTCAAAATCTAGTTCAATCATCTTAATAAAATAACAAAACATAAAGAAATTATGTAGAGTAAAATGTAGAAACATAAGTGGGGAAAGCTTCTTTCTTTTCCTCCTCCTCTTCCTCCTCTTCTTCCTCCTCCTCCTCTCCCTCCTCCCATTGATTTATTTATTTATTTATGTATGTATGTGAGTTCCAGGGGTATTTGTTGAGCACAAGTGCTGAGCACAGGGTAGCATCAGATTGCCCCATTTCCATAGTAACCAACAGGCCAGGTCACAAGCTACAAGCTGTTGTTTCCATCTGTGTGAATTATTAACCTAAATTTAAAAGGAGAATTTGCTTTTTAAAACATTAACTTTGTATCAAAGTTGTAACTTAAGAAATACAAAAATTAAATGAGCAGGTGAAAACTCAATCCTAATGGCTGTCCTGTTAGCTTTGAACTTTGTCTGACATGTTTAAGCAGTCAGCACCCATCTGGAGAGTAAAGGTAGGTGGGGCTTGCCTGGTCATCTCCATACTGCCTTTGGCATATGTGGGTCCAGCCTCAGGCTGGGTACCATGACTGAGGAGGTAGCACAGGACCTGCCCAAGCCCTGCAGCCAGAGTAAATCAAGAAAAATGGCCCTACCTGGCATTTCCTAGTTTTGGGGCTCCTAGAAGGCATGTCCTGCCTGCCCAGCCCCAGCTGTGGCCAGACTGCAGGTCTCTAACCGGAGTTTATGGTTACTGCAGACTGGCTACTGCTCAGCTCCAGGCCTTTATTCAGAATCCTCCGTATCCAAAGGAGAAGGCTGATCCCATCGTCTTAGGCTAGGGCGGAAGGGAAAGAGGGTTGGCTCAGATCAGTTGCTGCCCCTCAGAGCTGGGGCTTAGAACATAGGAGAAGCCAGAGCAAAGCATGAATGTCATCTCACAGGACAAAAGGCAGGCAGGACACATGTGAGAACTGTGGCCAGCTGCTGCACAGCAAGGCCCTTTCCTATGCACATTTACATTCACCTTCCATATAGAGAATCTTATGTTTGACTTCCTTTGAATTCTAGATTTTTTTGTAGCATTATATCTTTTTAAAATTATTTTATTAGATATTTTCTTCATTTACATTTCAAATGCTATCCCAAATGTCCCCTATACCCTCCCCCAGCCCTGCTCCCCTGCCCACTCACTCCCACTTCTTGGCCCTGGCGTTCCCCTGTATGGGGCATATGAAGTTTGTAGCATTATAGCTTGACTTTTCATATTTTAGTGTCTTGCCAAAATAATAATAGTGCATGCCAGCAGGTGTCTCTCCCAACTCCTTTTACACGAGATTTCTATCTGCTGACTGTCCTAAGTAGCTGATTCATCACCATCATTGCCATGTGCTGAATGAACGCTTCTCATTTTTCTGGCTCTTTGGCATCCTTGAACGAGCTTACTTCTCTGTGTCCTGTTGAACACATTAAGTGGCTGCTATGTCTTTCTTTCTACCCAGTAGCTGAGCTCCTTTCAGCCATGAAAGTCTGTGTACCTAATTTGTAAAGGTCCTATCATGCCACCATCTTATCTTGCCTGATTGTGCAAGGCAAAAACTGGATGGAATAGCTGTCTTTAGTTCAGCATTTACTTTCCTTTGAGCAGAAGCTTTTTAAACAAAGATGATAAGGACCAACCACAGGGGAGGGCTTTTCTCTCTGCAGTTAGCTTTGCTTGTTCTGATACACTTGGGGAAAGTATTCTCATTTATATCCTTCTCTATGATGACATGGCTCAAAATATGGAAAGCAGAATGCTACTGATGACTTGTAGATTTTTTTGAAGGGTGAATGCCCATAATGATTTAAGTTGATATAAATGTATGGCAGAATAATTGCACTTCTAGCCTGCCTATACTTCCCATTTGTTTTCTGAGTTACTATTACTTAGGTCAGTATAGAGTTCTTGACAGACAAATCAACTCCTCAAATAAGTGAGCACAGAAATCAAGTTGAACTATTTTTTTCTGTATTAAAATTTAGACTTTTAAATGTTTATTTTTAGAAAATTAACTTGTCTAGGTGATCTCAAATTATAGAATAACACCACTCTTTTACTGTATAAATTAAGGTGAGGGCCTTTGTGGGTAAGGCTTGCGGTGCAAACATGCGGAGCTGAGTTTGGACCCCAGGTAAGGTGACTGAGGTGGCATATGACTTTAGTAATCTTGGTGCTCCTACAGCAGGATGGGAGCTGGAGACAAGAAATCATGGTAGCTCACAGATTGGCTAATCTGGCATAGCTAGCAGTAAACAAAAGACTCTGTCATACAAGGTGGAAGGCAAGGAGCTATACCTGAGTTTCTCTTCAGATCTCCACTCATATACTTATTAGTACATGTATGTCTGCATACACATAGATTTAAAAATGACATATTACCTTGAAGTCTGTCTTAGACATGTGATGAAGAGATCTTAGAGCCCAATGCAGCCTATTATAGACTAGCCTTCACTCTCGAACGCTCTTCAGATCATATCAGATCTGATTTCCCTTGCTCACAACATCCATCTGCCTATACCAGCACAATGATATCGTTTTATGTTATCAAAAGTTGATAAAATGTAGCACAAATGCCCTGAATTTATAGCTGTGCATGTGAGGGGATGTTGCTGCTGGCCAGTGCTGGCAGCTCTGCTCTGCTCTGCTTTCTCCTCTCCTCTCCTCTCCTCTCCTCTCCTCTCCTCTCCTC
>NC_034605.1:51475436-51483950 GCF_900095145.1 Mus pahari | reverse complement strand
CTCTCCTCTCCTCTCCTCTCCTCTCCTCTCCTCTCCCTGCTCCAGCCTGGCCATCAAGCAAGCTTTCATTTGGCTCCCGTTCCTTTGACATTGTCAACTAGAGTTTTGAGTTCTTACCCACTTTGTAGCACTACAAGATGATCCAGGCTTATCTTGAATATAATATTCCCTTCTCCAGCCCTAAAAAGAGTCGGTTCCACAAGGGTTCCTGTGTCCCTTCACTGGAGAATGGTATTAGAAACCAGATTTGCTGGTAGGTATGCTCATCAAGCTAGGGTTTCATTGCTTTCAGGTAACTGACTGTCTGTGATCACAGGTGAGTGTGTGTGTGTGTGTGTGTGTGTGTGTGTGTGTGTATCACATACATGCTTCTACTGCAGTGATCTCTTATTTGTGGTTTTGCTTTCCATGGCTTTGGTTATCTAGTTAACCGTGGTTTGAAATTATGAAATGGAAAATAACAGAAATTAAAAAAAAATTGTAAATTTTACATTGCGTGCCATTCTGAGCAGCATGGTGCAGTCTTGCACTCCACCCTCTCCTGCCCTGGCCATGAGTCATCCCTTTGTCCAGTGCATGCATGCTGCGAGTGCCACCTACTCATTAGTCACTCACTCATAGGCCGTCACAGGCCTCCTGTTCAATTATATAGCAGTACATGTGTACCTTTGTGCAGCAGGCTAATGGCTTCATCACAATGCCTGTGTCCTTCACCTCATTTCATCTAATCATGCAGGCATTGTATTATCTAACATAGAAGCTAGAATGTAATAAGATATTTTACATAACTATTAGCAGTTACATAACTATTAGTGGTATAGTGTTACAATTGTCCTATTTTATTAGTTATTGTTAATCTGTTATTTGCCTATTTTATAGACTATTCTGTAGTAAGTGTGCTTGAATTAGAAAGAGTGGAGGACATCTGTGGCCATTACTGTGCCTAGTTTCAGGCATTCACTGACAGGCCTGGAAACATGTCCTTGCAGATAAGGGAAAGAACTCTGTTAGCTTAGAGGGAGTCTCCAACAGTGCCCTGGCCGCAGCGTGGTTCACTTCCTCTTTACTCACCTGTAACTTCCTAGTCCACACTCTGGGTCACCCTTCCTTTGCCAACTTTTCACTTGTATTCTCTGTCTTGGTGTACACGAGACAGAGTTAGGATTGCTAGCCTGACCGCCATAGAAGCAGAACCTAGTACCTGTGGATAGATAGCTCCCCCTCTCTCGCAGTTGCCCTTCATTCCCAGTGTTACTTGTACCTCTTCCTCACCATGCCCACAGTGAGCGTCTGCCCTCCCTTCATAACGCCATGAAATCCCTTTGCCTTCGTCTGGAATCTGCGCCGCAACCCATCCTCTCCTTGGTTAGTGTTTTAAGGTCTTGGATCTTAAAACCCATTGGTAGGTGTTCCTTATGTTGTGAAAATCTGTGGTCCTTGGTAACTAGATTTTATGTATTAATCACAACACTAAAAAAATAAGATAGATTTGGTCATGAAAATAACTGTTCTGTGCCTGGTCAGCCCTCTGTCCTTCGGAAAACCCTTGCAAAAACTGCTTTCTGTCTGTGCAGTCTTTGTCTTCTCCAGAAGGCCTGCGGATGTATTCACGTGATAGATAGCCTTCTCAAACCAGAGTTTTTCACTTAGCACAATCCCAGAACACATTCGGAGAACTGAGTCAATTTCCTTTTAGGATTTACACGTGTCCCTCAGATAAACAGCTCTTTCATTTCCGTCACAGAACAGCATTCCTAGTACAGTGTGACATCACAGCTCCATCTGGCTTTGTGCGATCATAAATACTGCTCTGTGAAGACTTATGGGCAGGTGTTTGAGTGATAGACATCAGATGGGGACACGATTTTCAGATTTCATGTAACACTCTGTTTAGCTTTATAAGCAGCTGCTGAACTCTACTTTACATTTATTGCACCAGCAGTGAAGGAGTGTTCCCACCTCTCTCTGTGTTTGCCAGCACTTGATAGACTATTGTTGGACTTCTTTGTACCCTCTGACTTCTGTTTTATGTGTGCATACCATGGCATGCATGCAGAGGACCACTTTGAGGAGTCCATTCTCTTTGCACGGGGTCGGTTCTGATTGGCCTTAACATTGTCAGGCTTATGCAGCAAGTGCTTCTGTCTGCCATGTTGCCAGCCCAGGGTCTTTCTTATTTTTCCTTTTAACCATGCTAACTCATGGTTAGTGCTATATATTATGGCTTATTTTTCTCTTTCCATACATTGAGTGAACTGCCAAATGCTTGAATCAGTGTTCTTGATGTGTTTGTTCAGGTATTGGACCATTTCTTCTTTAAGCTAGCATACAAACTGATACATTTCATCCTGTCATATTCAAGCACATATTTGATTTTACTTTGTTCTTTCCTATTTATTCTTTCTCTTTTATATCAAAAGTATATTTGATTTAAAGCTCAAACAATGCAGTAATATACAAAGGGAGTGCAGTGTAACATATTCTGTCCTTGTTCTGAACCTAAGTCCCTCATACTATGTTATTGTTCTCCTTCTAGCGATACAAATGGCATTTTCTCTGCTTTGCAATTTTTTTCACATAGTTATGTGAAAAATCATTACACTGCAACTTAATTTTACTTTTTAACTTGTTTACAGTCAAATTCCTAGGTCATCATATGTATAAGTCTGATTTAAACTGTAACTGATTTGTATTCTGTATTTATTATATGGATTATATGCAATAATTTTTTTAAAATGTGTTTAATCTTGCCATTTTTTTTAAAAAAAAGAATTAATTATTTATTTTATGTATATGAGTACACTGTAGCTGTCTTCAAACACACCAGAAGAGGGCGTCAGATCCCATTACAGATTATGTATGTGAGCCACCATCTCACAACCACACAAGTTGGGATTTGAACTCAGGACCTCTGGAAAAGCAGTCAGTGCTCTTAATCTCTAAGCCATCTCTCCAGCCCTGACAGTTGGTGGTTTGTTTGTTGTTTTTTTTTAGACAAGTTCTTGCTGTGTTGAACTTGCCTCTTCCTGTCTTTCCCTCCTAAGTGCTGGCATTGTAGATATATGGTACTACACCCAGCCTATACTGCTACTAACTCAAGGTTTTTTACTTAAAAATATTTTAATTATCACCAGTTTACTTTTTACAACAAATATAACAACATTTTCAATGAACTTGCTTGTGTAAGTCGTCTGAGTTGGATGCTTGACCTTTATCACTATGTAATTTGAAATCCTTTCTCCCAGTCTGTTTCCTCTTCTCATTCTCTTAATGTCTTTGGCAGAAAGAACATTTGAACATTTTTTAAATTGAAAATAGATTCTTGGGCTGGAGAGATGGCTCAGGGGTTAAGAGTACTGACTGCTCTTCCAGAGGACCTGAGTTCAAATCCCAGCAACCACATGGTGGCTCACAACCATCTGAAATGGGATCAGAGGCCCTCTTCTGGTGTGTCTGAAGATAGCTACAGTTTACTCATATACACTAAATAAAACATTTAAAAAAAAGAAAATAGATTCTTTTCTCATACAGTATATATCGATTATAGTTTCCCATGACTCTACTCCTCCCATTTCTTCCCACCTCCCCTCCCCTCTGGATCCACCCCCTTTCTGTCTCTCATTAGAAAGGAACAGGCTTCTAAGAGATACCAGACATAACAAAATGATAATGATATAAGAATAACAGACAACAACAACAACATAAAACAAACCCATCACATAAAACAAACCAGCAGAAGGTAAAGAGCCCCAGAGAAGGCGTAAGAAGCAGAGGCCCACTTGTTCAGATGCTCAGGAGTCCCTTAAAAATACTAAGCTGAGCTATAATGTATACACAGAGGACCTGGTGTGGACCCATGTACTCTCTGCGCTTGCTGCTGCAGTCTCTGAGTTCATATGAGCCTTGTTTAGTTAATTCAGAAAGCCTTGATCTCTTGGTGCCCTTCATCCCCTCTGGCTTTTATGCCTGTCTCCTCTTCCTCAGGGATTCCTGAGCTCTGAGGGGAGGGGTTTGATGGAGACAGCTCATTTAGAGCTGTGTGTGTTCCATGGTCTCATTCTTCCCGCACATTGTTCTGCTGTGGGTCTCTGTATTTGCTCCTATCTGCTGCAGGAGGATGCTTCTCTGCTGATGGCTGAGTAAGGTACCAGTCTATGAGGATAGAATTCCATTAGGAGAGTTATTTTGTTGATAATGTTTTTGTTTTGTTTTGTTTTTGTTTTTTAAGACCAGTAGTATTTGGTTTTACCCCGGGTCTCTGGGCTGTCTAGCTTGAAACTTTTATATATTTAAGTTCAACTTTACATTTTTAGGTGTTGTATTTTAAAATTTAACCCATTTCTGAATATTTGAGAAATATCATAGTTCCCTCGTGATACTCAATTTATCGCATATAGACCTGGAATTGTCTAGTGTCATTTGTTATAAAACATTTTTTCCAGCCTGTTATCTGTGCACCTTTGTCAAAAATTAATTGGTTCGGGGGCCCAGGAGATGACTCAGTGGGTAACGGTACTTGCTACAGAAGCTCAACAGCCTGAGATCCATCCCCCAAGCCCACATGGAATTGAAAGGAGAGCCAACCCCGTAAAACTAGCCTCTGGTCTCCACATGAGCATGTGGACCTCACCTCCCTCCTTCCACACCTACATCATGCATGAGCACTTATGTGTGCACACACAAAATAAAGTTAAAAATTTTAAAAAGTACTTTAAGGCGCTGGAGAAATGGTTAAGAACAGATACGACTTTTGCAGAGGATCCTAATTTAAGTCTCAGCAGCTCTGTCAGGTGACTCACAACTGTCTGAAACACTGGTTCTAGAGGATCTCTTTTGTGATCCACAGGCATCCTGCATACCACTGTGTAAATACAAAACTAACTCTCTCCCCCCCCTTTCCCTCTCCTTCTCTCTCTCCTCTTGATCTCCCTCACTGCATTTATAAAATTAAATTTTTTTAGTTGGTTAACTGTATTTTTTGACTCTGCTCGAATCTGCTTTGTTACATTGGTTGATGTAACAAAACTCTTTCCTTGCCCCGCCCTATTCCCTTCGGTAGCTTTACAATAAGTCTTGAGACTGGTGATGGGTCTACTGACTTTGTTCTTTTTTCACAACTATAGTGGCTAGTGAGAATCATGTAAGTTTTAGAGTAAGCTTGTGGGTGTGTATGTATATGGGTGTGTGTGTGTGTGCATGTGCGCGTGTGTGTGTGTGTGTGTGTCTGTGTGTCTGTGTGTGTCTGTGTGTGTGTCTGTGTAAACCCAGGTAGGGTTTAGAAGCTGTACTTTAACCCTGTAGGTGCGTTTGGGGAGAAATGATGTCTGGACTATGTTCAGTCTTCAAGAACAAAATTATTTGTGCCTTAATTGAGATTGGTTCAGACCTGGAGGATAACTTGTCACAAGCAGCTTCTAGTGGTGAGGGGTTAGGGTGTGAGCCAGCTATTGCTGCCGGTTTACCTCATTTGTTTGTCATGAAGTCTTTCTGAGGAATATTAATTCAGCAGCAGTTTCTTTAAATGATGAAATAGGAGGATTCGTGGAGGGTTGTTTTTCCATGCTGTGTGACTTGTCTCTTGGGAACCTTGCAATCAGCTTGCAGACTTCCCTAAGGTGTAGTTAAGGTGTGAGATCACAGAAACTGCCAAATAGATCACATTTGTCAGATGGTCTCAGCTCTCTCTCTGAGGATTGCTGGAGGCTGTTATAATAGTGTCCAAGCCTGCATAGGTGAGCCTTTCTTCAGATGTGAGTCTGATATATAGTGGGCATTTGAGAAGGCCTCATAACAGAGAGGAAATACCGGCTGGGGCTGAGAAGAAAACAGATCCAATCTCTTGAGGATTCAGAAAGAACGCAAAATTGTCAAGATGAAAGATTTACAAGAACTTAGAGATGTAAATATGTTCAGGAACCTGAGAGTATGACGCTATCCTTGTACTTGCATTGTTCTAGGTGTATGCTTTGGCCTGTGCATATAAACTAAATAAATGTGAAAAAGAAAAGTCTACTAAAAGTAGGAATAAGTGTGCTGTCTTATGTAATAGGGTATGATAAAGATGAGATGAAATAAAGATACATAAAGGAATTGGATTAGTCCCTGACATGGAGTGAGCTAGTATCATTTGGTTATCATCTGTCTTAGTTTGGGTTTTACTGCTATGCAGAGACACATTGACCAAGGCAACTCTTATAAGGACAACATTTAATTGGGGCTGGCATACAGGTTTAGAGGTTCAGTCCATTATTATTATGGCAGGAACATGGCAGCATCCAGGCAGGCAGAGGGTTTTAAAGCCCACAGTGACACACTTCCTCCAACAAGGCCACACCTACTCTAACAAGGCTACACCTCCTAATAGTACCATTCCCTGAGCCAAGCATATTCAAACCACCACATCATATTATGAATGAGCATAAAGCATGTTTTCATTTGAGCATCATAGCATTTACAAGGCTTGGATAAATCGCTCACCTTCCTGAACTGTGATTACTGTCTAGAATCTTAGCACACTGGCAGTGTTGTGGGTAAGAGTGAGCAAAACCTCACATCAGAACACCAGAGAGCAATATCCAAGTGCTCCCCTGGAATCAGACACTAGGAAGCAGGGACACGGAATCTGCACTTGGAGAGGTGCCCAGAGTGTCCCGGTGTACATCCAAGTTGCAGTGCTGGAGCTCAGAGCGTCAGGGAAGGGTTGGAGCACTTGTTTAATGCAACACTTCACAAATTCTCTTCAAGAAATATGCAGGACAGGGTTGCACCCAGAAAAGAGAGGGGTGCTGAGGGTTCTCTACCCCTCACAGCCTTACGAGGTAGAACGCTACTTCCTAACTGTTCTCCTTAGGTGTGTGAGTAATGGTTCACCGCTGCACTCGAGCTCTAAGTGTTGGGAACTAATTACTGAAATGTCTGACTCATTCTGAACAGTTGAGTCATTTGCGGGGATTTTAGGGATAAAAGAACTGTAGGATATAGTGAGCAAGGCACTTGTCATTGAGTCAGGAAGTGAAGTTACATAATGTGTGATTACAGAGTGAACATTGGGATTCAAATCGAAGCTCCTTGTTCTGTAGGTAGGCATATGAATAAAGTCAGTTGTGAATGGGCCTAATGTTTGCTTAAGACTTTTTGGAAGCTTAGCTGTTACTACTAGCAGAAGGTAATGCACAGGATCTCTTACAAACTCTTTAAGGTTGGAGCAAAATGAAGTGACTGTAGCCCAGAAGGAATGGAAAAATAGTACAGTATTGCAAAGTAAGCTAACAAGTATTTGCTTTGTGGCTGGCCTTGCTTTAGTGGCGTTACACATGCACATACACTAAATCTTTCTTATCCTTACAACCTATGAAAGTAGATATATAGTCCTCATTTTGCAGAAGAAGTCAAACAAAGCTCAAGTCAGTTCATATAGTTGGCAATTGAATCATGAAGTTTTAAACAGAACTTTGACTCTATAATATATTTAAATCATGATATTTTGATCAGCAATTATGTATAATTGTACTGTGTTTCTATGCAATGGTAGCATACCGCAGACATTGTTTCAGAGATCCAAGATTTGAATTTCAGAGATGAGTGGAGAGAGATCTGCTCCAAACAGATAAATAAGCAGATTTCTTCTTACCCTCACTAAAATTCTAGACAACCTTATACAAATGGTTGGGAAGTAGGCAGCCCAGGCTTCTTAGCCTGACCAGGGTGTAAACAGGGGAGTCTGAGGCTGTGCCAGTCGCCTCCCTGGGGGCAGTTTCCAGACTTAGTTTAGGGAGAGGACCAGGCCTTCCAGAGATGAACACAGGGATGAACTCAGTCGAAGGCTCTGCATAGATAAGGTCTCAGAGAGAATGGGGGAGACCCCACCCTAGAAAGCCCTCAGAGCTTTGCTGAACTGCAGAGTGTGGTGAGTACTGATCTGTACAAATGTCTGAGACCAGAAAAATGTAAGAGGTCAGCTGGCTGCAAGTAACTCTGCTCCCTTAGCCAGAGTGGGAAGGCCGCTGGACACCTCACTGCAAACCCTTGGCAAGGTTAACCTTAGCAGTGCATCTAAACTAACCCAGAGTCAAGGCCAGGGGTCACTCCCAACAAAAATATCAAAGGAAATTTCCAAAGAAACCAATTAACCCCTTTAATAAAAAATAGATAGTTAAGACCTGGTGGAAGTATATCCAGGATTTTCTTGAGGAAGGTAGGTGGGAAGGAGTCTAAAAGGGGGAAATGGCGGAAAAGTTACAGCCATCTGGACAAAGAGGAAAACTTAAATTTCCAAAGCGTGAGACTGAGGAAAGCAGATTCCCAGATAAAGGCAGATTGACAAGCACAAAGAGAGGAAGGACTCTGCATGGCGTGCTGGAGGGCTGTACAGATACAGGCGGAGCTGACTTTCTCTTACCTGACTTTGCGGGTCTTAGAGTCAACTTCTCAAACTGATTTTTTAAATTTATTTATTTAATTTTTGATTTTTCAAGACAGGGTTTCTCTGTGTAGCCCTGGCTGTCCTGGAACTCA
>NC_034605.1:51468384-51473961 GCF_900095145.1 Mus pahari | reverse complement strand
CACGGGCTTGCACACTGAACCTGTGGAGAGTGCCAGCCAGAGACACGGGGCTAACACACTGAACCTGTGGAGAGTGCCAGCCAGAGACACGGGCTCGAACACTGAACCTATGGAGAGTGCCAGCCAGAGACACGGGGCTAACACACTGAACCTGTGGAGAGTGCCAGCCAGAGACACGGGGCTAACACACTGAACCTGTGGAGAGTGGAGGCTGTCCTTCAGAAACTTTGGTGGAAATATTTCATTTTAGAAAACAAACAAAACCAACATTCTTCCTGTTAGATTTTTTTTTTCTTCCCAAGGAATCAAAATGTACCCAAGTATATGATTGTCAGTGGGAAAACAGGCACAGAAATCAGATATGGGCAGTTTTTGCATTTTCATTTTTTTGCGAATTTTCAGTATAAATTCAGGAACATAAAACATTAAGTCTAAACATGACAAAGAAAAGCAGTTTAACATTATAATAATTGTAAATAAAAGAGTAAGAATTTCTATACAATATCAGCATCTAGTTTTGACTTTTTTGGTGCCTGTGTATGATGTTTGTGTATATGATGTGTGTGCTGTGTATCTGTGTGTGCACGCACATGTAGATGTGTGCATGTTAGGGTACATGTGGAGGTCAAAGGACAATCCTGGTTATGAAAGTTATTAGGTTATTAGTAAGATAGTTTGTACTCTCTCCCCTCCTCTCCTCCTCCCCTCTGCCTCTTCCCCTCTCTCCCTCCTCTCCCTCTCTCCCTCTGTCTCTCTCCCCCTCTCTCCCTCTCTCTCTTTTCTTTTTTTGAGACAGGGTCTTTCTACATAGCTCTAGCTATCCTGGAACTCAGACTGGTCTCAAACTCAACGAGATAGATCTGCCTCCCATGCTGGGATTAAAGGAATGTGCCACTACGCCCAAGTCCAGTTTACCTTTCTTTGTACTGAATTTTCAAACAGTACATTTGAACCTAGACTGACTATATTTCAAGTATTAGGTCTCTGGGGATGCGGTTCAGTAGTAGAATTCTTACTTAGCATTTGTGACACCCTGAGTTCAGCCATACAGAGAAGGGAGAGAAAAATGAAAGGGCCGTATAGTTAATGACTGCCATATTGGGCGGCAGATGTCTAACGTGATTAGTTAAGTAATGAACTTTTTAAACTTTTCCAACAGACGAGGATGGCTGCAGGAGTCTTGCCGCAGAATGAAGATCCGTATTCTACATTGGTGAATAGGAGTGGGCATGCTGCACACATGGAAGGTAATCATCTCTTCAGTGTACTCTGTCGCTTTGTGGAAATTCACACTTAATAAAAGTACATTGAAAGGCTCTGAAAGAAAAGCTCCATTCTTCACTTCAGAGGCCCAGGCCCAGGTGTTGTTTATTGCCTGTGCTTTCTGCCTCACTGTCTGGCCTGGTAGAATTCCTTTACAAAACTCTGAATAATGTCTTGGCCTTTTGAAAAAGAGGTGTGGCAAACCGAGTTCATCTCCCGTGTTATCATCTTAGGCTAAGATTACACATTTGTTCCTGACCTCACACGCCTGCCTGGGAAGCAATCATTCATTTCTTTCCCTGTCGGTTACATGCAGGAGTCACTTGCAAAGCGCATTCAGAAGCACCCAGGCCGCTCTATCAATGGGTTTCGTGTGGGTTTTTCGTATGGTGCCCAGGCAAGGAAGCATGCCATAACTTACTCTCCTATTGCTGGGCTTGCCTGTCATCCTTGTGGTTCTGAGCTAGAAGATGGATAAAATAGCCCACTCTGGCCTTCTTGGTTGTGCTAGGCATCGTCCCATTGCTGTGGCAAAATACCAAGTAAAAATCAGTTCAGGAGCCAGTGAGATGCCACCAGGCCTGAGTGCCTGAGTTTGACCCCAGAGCCTACCTGGTATAGGGAACCAGCTCCTGCAAGTTGTCCTTTGAGCTCCATTCTTCTGTACTCCCCCTCCCCCAACATAAATAAATGTAGTATGTAATAAAACTTTTAGTTAATTTAAAGGAGAAAATGTTTATTTTGGTTCATGGTTTCAAGCATTTCAGCCTGTGGCCAGCTGGCCCATTTCATTTGGAAATGATGGAAATAGCATGATGGAAATATATGGCGGAGAAAACTCCCTGGACTGGGGAGTGAAGACAGAGGGTGGGTCAGAGTCTCAGTGTTTCTGCTAAGGGCATGCTCGCAGGGACTAACTTCTACTATAAGCCACCTCTTAAAGGTTCCACTACGCTTCAGTAGCTCTACAGACTGATAACCAAACTGTGAGCAGAGGGGCCTTGGAGAGACTAATATTTAGGGTCTCAGCCATAACATGGGCCTTGTTGCTGTCAGGTGATAGCCAGAAGAGCTGTTGAGCATTTTCTTGGCAGTCCTCTTGCAGGATTTTCTAACAAGTTCACTTTAGTGCTGTGGAATTAGAGACATTGCAGGATTTCTTCTAACGGTTCAGATTAGGTGATGGGAAAGTAGAGGAGGAGGCCCTGGCTGCAGTCCTTCCTTCCTTCAGTGCTTACTGGGAACAATCAGCTCTCAGTATATTGTGTTCTTACTGGAATCTAGCCAAACTAGGAGGGCCCTTTCTCACATCAAGAGAAACAGTGTTTCCCTCATGGCCAATCCCAAGGCCTTGTAGATTCTCAGTCTGTCTGCTGCTCTGGCTTTAAGGGGACTACTTCTGTACCTACCACTTATGGACACTTGATGTGCCAGTCCTCTTACCTGCTCATTGTGGTCTTAGAGAGAAGTGCTAAAAATATCAAGTGTGGTGACAGTGTTCACCCTGTGCCTCCCTTGTAGAGTGAATATTCCCTGGGTGTCACCCCACAGCCCACAAGCCTGCTTCTGCCCTTGTTCCTTTATCAGGCTTACCAACTAGTGGAGTTCTCTCCGGTCGGGTTCAGTCAGCCTTGATAGGGTGAACCCATTACACAGGAGAGAAGCAGGGCTCCAGCTACTGAGTCCAGTCAGCCAGCTCTTAGGGACACCCAAAACGCTCTATGTGTTCCTGGACCTCCCAGGCAGGAGTCTGTTGTGATCATCCACTAGAGAAGATTTTATGTTTTAACCTTTCAATTTTTCTAATTAAATAATTTATTAATATTGAATTTCTCCCATAAGTACAGCTAATTTTATATTAGAAAAAATATGAAAACATAAAAATTCCTATTATCTAAAAATTATATCTCATTAAATATAGTCAGTTATACTTTATTTTAGGATAGAGACTAGAGTTCTGAATGTCGGCTAATGTATCATTGGAAAATTTAATGTCAGGTACACAAGTAAAATTCTTACTTTTAGAGGAAAGTAGAAAATTCATTAAAAACCAGCTTTATAATGAGACAAACCTAGGTTTAAATCTTGGCTCAACCACTTAAAAACAACAACTATGAACAGAGAATTTCAGACATTCATGGAAGCACAGAGAACAAAAGAAAGTACACACAGTTGCCAGCTGACAATTGCAGTCACTCACTTCTTCTGATCACTTTCCTGTGCTCACAGCAGGTGTCACTTTATTCAGTGAACACCTACTTCCCTGCCATGAAGAAAAATCTAATTCATAAGCTATCTAAGCTTGTTCATAAGATATCATCAGCTATCTAAGTAGTGTTCAGACTTCTCGTTGTCTCATGATACTCCTGAGGATGGTGCCTCCAGCCTGTGTTTTACACACACACACACACACACACACACACACACACACACACACACACACACNTCTCTCTCTCTCTCTCTCTCTCTCTCTCTCTCTCTCTCTCTCTCTCTCTCTTTCTCTCTCATATGCATGCAGTCACCTACAGCAGATTCCCCATTCAAGTTTTTGTCTGCTGTGCCTATAATACCTATACTACCTTTTAACAGCAAAAGGGTCTTCTTTTCTTTTCTTTTTGCAAGGTTTTGTCATGTAGCCCTGACTAGCCCCAGACTCTGTCTCTCAAGCAACCTTGAACTTTGTCATTCCTCCTGCCTTGATCTCCCAAGCACTGCATTATGCATGCTGTAATGTCCTGGCCTTCTAATGAGGTTTAAATCTCTCTCAAGGACCTTAGGCCTTTTCTTATGACCTTAGTTTGTGTATAGTCATGGCTTAGTTTCTTTGTAGCATGTGTATCCAGGTTGTCTGCTCTTCCCTAACAGTAAGTCTGAGATTTTGCAGTTTTGTTAGAAGCCTTACAGAAAGGAATTTCTCACTGTGACCCTCAGGTGACCCAAGCTGTTGTGCTTCATCATTGAGAATGTTAAGTTGGATCACATCAGTAAGCTGGTCCCTACCAAGATTTACCCAGTATAAATTATCCTTTCTCCATTCATAATTAATACTTCATAGAAAGATGCTTTGAAGCCACTTACCATCCTGTTTCCATATCACCTTTGACTCAGCAGCGTTAGCACCTACCGATGTTCCTCCTGAGTCATACTGTGGTTGGTAAGTGTATTTGCTGAGTGGCATTGTACTGTGAGGAATAATGTTCTCTTTGCTTAGCTATTTCAGGGAAGTTGTATGCTGTTCAATGAAACTGGTCTCCTGTCACTTGCCTTGATGGCTCAGCTACCTACACTCAGCCAGCCAGAGCCCTGCCAGGTGCTCTGCGGTGTCTGCATCGTTCCTGACACACACGCTGCAGGGGCTACTAGCTCATGTTAGTCCATCTCTGCCCTTGCTCTAAAAGCAGACATTTCTCCAAGAAGTCCTATTCACTTTAGTGTGGAAGTAGCCCTCTTAAACACCTAAATCTGGGGTTGGAGAGGTGACTCAGCAGTTAAGAGTACTTGTTGTTCTTCCAAAGGACAGAAATTGAGTTCCCAGCACCCACATCGATAGCCCCATAACCACCTGTAACTCCAGCTCAGAGGGATCTGATGCCATCTGGCCTCAGCACATGCATGTGCACATGTGTGCACACTTTAAAACACACACACACTATACACATGTGTTTTACGTCTTACATTTAGTGCTAAATATATGTGTGTGTTCATATGTGTTGAAAACCTCAAGTTGGCATTGTCACCTTGACGTTTAATACAATAGTATACTGTCCTTGTTTCCCCCATCTGTATAAGTCGCTTGACCAGGAATGAGGCACCTCCACTTACTCCAGCTTGCTTATTTCTCTACTCAGCCCATCTTTTCTCAGCTTCCCAGCCCTGCCCAGACACCTCCTGTTTTTCCTACCTGGGGCTGTAAGCACTCAGGCTCCAGTTTTCCCTACCCTGACTCTGGACTCTGCTGGATAGCCCTGGTTTAGGTCTACCTAGTGGATCTTCTCTGTGATGAGATATTTTATATTAGGATGTTGAGAACTGATACTTTATCTTGTTTTACTGTCTTTCAATCAGAAAACCCTAGCATTATAAAAGGGGATTGGATATATGCCCCATCATGGCCTGGAAGGTATTATATAAGAGTGTACTCCCTTTAAATGTTTGGCAACATTCTCCAGTAGACTTGTAAGCCTAGAGATTTTTTAAAAGAAACTTTTATGAACTAGGTTTCTTCTTCTTCTTCTTCTTCTTCTTCTTCTTCTTCTTCTTCTTCTTCTTCTTCTTCTTCTTCTTCTTCTTCTTCTTCTTCTTCTTCTTCTTTTT
>NC_034605.1:51457956-51468074 GCF_900095145.1 Mus pahari | reverse complement strand
AAGAAGCAGCTGTACATTTCTTCTAAGTTGTCAAATGTATGAGCTTAATGTTGTTCTTACTAGTTCTGTATTATCTTTTCAGGTGTCCCGCCCATGTTTCTAAGGCTAAATGCGGCCAAGAATAGCTAAGAATATGGCCTAACGCAACATTGGTGTGTGTGTGTGTGTGTGTGTGTGTGTGTGTGTGTGTGTGTGTGTTGTAACTTGATTGCACAGTTCTTGACTGTGAACTGTGAATTTTGTATATGACATGTGTCACACTGTCAAGGTCAGACATGCGAATGAGTGGCAGATTGAAGTGATGGCTCATCTTTTTATCTTTATAGTTTGTGTCAGCTTTCTAGATGTTTATGAGTCACATTAATATTTTCGTGGAGCCTCTAGGAAACTACCACTGTTTTCCTTTTCATTTTTTTATTTCTATTCTTTTCTTACACTTCCAATGCTTGCTTTGTGCCCTGATTTTTTTTTGTTGTTTTTCTCTCACCTTTTCAGTGATGGGACTTGGGTTGTTGACTGGAGACCTTTCTTCTTTAGAGCAGTATAAATTCCCTTTATGACTGTGCTGTGTAATTCAGTGTGTTCATTTTCATTTTGACTCAACCCCTGTGTTATGTGAGTTTCCTTTGAGACTTTCTCTTTAACCCACAAATTAATTTATACCTTTGGCATTTAAGTCTTTAGAGTTTTTCCTCTTGTCTTTGTCTTACTGATTTCTAGTTTAGTTCTTTTTCTGTTCAGAGAACATTCTAAGCTTCCAGTTCTTTTAAAGATGAATGCTGGGGCACGTTGTAATTACAGTCCTTACTGAATAAGTTCAGTGTTACACATCTGCTGATCAATCTCTTCTCAGTCAAGTTGTGATTTCCTTAATTCTTGGTGCGACAGGAGATTTACAACAGATTTTTGGCCCCTGTTTTTTTGTTTTTTGTTTTTGTTTGTTTGTTTGTTTGTTTGTTTTTACTTAGCAGGCAATTTCTTCATGGGAAGTTAGCTACAGATTCAAGTGAGATCTATCTGCTCAGCCTCCTGTTGGCAGGCTACCACCCATACAGCCCCATGGCATGTGGGTGGGATGGAAACACTGCTTTCCACTGCCCTGTTGACTCCTTCATGGTAGAAGTGGAGCTGGGCCTTGTGTGGTCAGGTTGCCTTTGAATCGGGTCTGATAGCTCCCTGAGAAGTGAAATGATGATCTGGGCCCTCCTGCCATCTAGGGCAGATGGGAGGCAACTTGTACACATGCTTTGTTGCAGTGTGGTTGAACTTCGTTTCCCTGCTGTGTTTTGTGAGTCTCAAAAGAAGAGGGGGTGGGAAGTGTGATGCCAGTGTTCCCATCTCCCACCCTTCTTGTCTCATGATTCCACCAAGTTGAGCTGCGGGCTCAGCTCCCCACTGGATCCCACTAACACAGGGATAGGAAAGGGAGTCTAGACCACCACATATCACATCCCTTCCTTCTCTTTCCTGGAAGTTTAGGGTGGCGAGACTCAGTTTCCCTGGCCTCCCCTGACCCTAAAAGCAGCAGTGTGAACCAGCTTGGCTTCATGCTTCCTTGTTCAGTCTTGTTTCTACCAGGGGGATGTGTAGGCTTGTCTCCCTACTAGGCATCACTAAGACCAAAGTTTGGGGTAAGTAGAGTGCTCACCAGCCATAGCTAGCACTGCTTTCTTCAGGCTCCTTGATGCTGGCTGAGAATGGAGGCTCAGCTGAGGAACCCGTGTGGGAGGGGTTGTCAAGGCTAGAATTGACTAGCTGTGCATCAGGCTCCCATTAGGACTTGGTGTGGAAGAGCAAGTATAGACCTAGACACTGCTTGCCAAGAGAATTTCAGCATTGCCTGCTTGTGTCTGGTAAGGATGGGAAAACCTCTCCCAGCCTATCACCTCATCCCCAGCAGGCGACCCAAAGTGCAACATCCTTTCAAGCAGGAGACAGAAAATTAAGGTTCTGCTGAATCCTTGCTGCCACCTGATAGACTTGCTCTTGCTTTTCCTGTTGGTCCACCAGTTAGGGTTGAGTCCACCTCCTTTTCTGCAGAGCTGGGGTGTTGGGAGATGAGCAGCTCCCCTTGTGTCCCCTCTGAAGCTAGAGTAAGAGAGACTATAGCAGTCCCAACCCTGGGCCTTCCTCCTCCTCAGCTATCCTAAGCACTACCAGTTAACTTTCTGTCCTCCATAGAGAAATGTCCTTTTCCTGAGCATTGTTTACACAGAATTATATAATATGTGGTCTAGTGACTTACTAATTTCGTTTGGCTTGATGACTTTTAGAGTTCAGTTGTGATGTGTGTGTTAGTACTTCTGACCTTCAGTTGCACAGATAATACCACATTGTAAGTGGGTCAGTTGATAAGTGTTTGGGTTATCCCCACGTTTTGACTGTTGTAAGTACTGATCCTGTACAGGGCTGTGTGTAGAGTGTTTTCTCTTGATTGGCTTTATAACTAGAAATCAAAGGCTGGTTCATCTGTCACTTTCTTTAATCATTTAAGGAACTGCCAGACTGTTTTCCAAAGTAGTTGCTCTATCGTGAGTTCCCACCAGCAGTTAGGAGGGGCTCCCTGTCTGTCTCCATCATAAGCACTTGGAGCTTACTTGCCTGTTCAATTATAGCCATCCTGGAAGGTGTGAAGACATACTTTGTTGTGGGTTTTATAAACATTTTCCTGATGTCTAGTAGTGTTGAACATCTTTTAATCTATTTGTTGATAATTTCTGTATCTGTTTGGAGAAAATTCCTATTCAAATTACTTGCTATTAAATTACTAATATAGAATTACATATCAAAACTTCACTCCTTTAAAGAAGTCATTGGATGCTATTGTATACATACAGCTGAGTCGTGTTCCTCACTGTGTTGATCCAGAGCATTTCATCAGACCAGAGAGCAATCTTGGATTAACTGGAAGCCAATTTCCATTCCGCCAGCTCCCTGCTCCCTGAAATCACTCATGTCTTGATCCCTATAGATCTGCCAGTAGAGTTTTGTACTTAGGAAAAATGAAATAATGCAGCATGTGCTCTATTGTGTCTATACTTAAAATAACGTCAATCTTCAGCCTCATTTAAGCAAATTGTACTGTATCCTTTTTATTACTAATATTGTAATATGAATATAGCACAGTTTGTTCATCCGTTTGGGTGGAAGGATACTTGGGTTTGCTTTGGCTGCTGTGAGTAAATGTTGCTATGAATATTTGTATTTTTCTGTGGGTGTATTCCTTTTTATTCTTAGGCATAAATGTTGGAGTAGAATTGAGAACTCATGTGGTAACTGCATGTTTAACATTTTGAAGAATTAAAGCCACCAAATGTTTTTTATTTGCATTTCCCTACTGACTAATGATGTTGAATATTTTTTCAAGTACCTGCTGACTATTTCTTTGTCTTCTTGGGAGGACGCCTGTTCAGATTCTTGGTCAGTTTTGAAGTTGGGCTATTGGTCTTTGTATTGTTGAGTTGTGTCTGTTGCTAGAGTTCTTTGGGTTCTTTTTTTTTTTTTTTTTTGGTTTTTCAAGACAGGGTTTCTCTGTATAGTCCTAACTGTTCTGGAACTTACTTTGTAGGCCAGGCTGGCCTTGAACTCAGAAACCCGCCTGCCTCTGCCTCCCAAGTGCTGGGATTAAAGGCGTACGCCACCACTGTCCGGCTAGTTCTTTGGATTCTTAACTTATTATAGTCCACTTTTCTTTTTGCTTTTTCTTATTCTCTCCCTTGTAAGTTTTGTGTTATCTTGTATTGTTTCATTATTCGGGTATAATTTCTGTTCCTACCCACTTCTTTTGTACTTGTTAATGAAGTCACATGTCTCTGTTGTATGACCAACAATGAATGCAGTTACATGCATGTTGTTTTGTATACTTCTTTTATATCTCATCAACTTCTGCATTTTACCAGTGTCCCATCTTCTACATAGGCCTTATTCCTGACCTGGGTAACTTGTTTTTAACACAAAGAATTTCTAGGCCCTCCTAAGTGGGCCTGCCACACAGCAAAATTCTCTTCCTATTTGAGAATGCCTGTATTTCTACTTCATTTTTGAAAGATGATCTTGTAAGATTTTTAATTTAAGTGTTTTATTTTCAGAAATGTGAATGTGTGTTCCTCTGTTTTGAGGCTTCTATTGTTCCTGATATGAAATTTGGCATTAGTTTTATTGGGGTTTTCTTGTAGGTGAGGAGAAAATGTTTATCTTGAGACGTCTTACAGACCCAGTCTGGATGTGGAGCCGTGTGGTTTGCCGCCTAGAGCCCGCTGACCCTCAGTGAGTCCAGCCTGCTCTTTGCCGCATCTGCTGCGATGCTGAAGCTGGGATTTCTCACTCGGCTATCTTCTCTGCTCTCCTGCTGCATTCTTGGTGTATGTGTTGGTGCACTTAGTGCTGGCCACATTTTACAGAGGCTTTGTTCATTCCTCTTTATTCCCTATTCTTTCTGTTCTTCCATGTCATCAACTGTTGTCATCAAGTTGTTTAACTTCTGGCTTTATGTCTGCTGTTGAGTTCCACAAGTACATATATATTTGGTTGTTTCTGCACTTCTACCCCTCTGAAGTTTGATTTGCTATACTAGAGGACAGTGCTTTCAGTGGGCTCGCTTTCCTTGTCTTTCACGTATCTTGCTGCCAGACTGTTGTTAATCCCATCACTATGAGGGTCTAGATCGCTGTGTTGTTAAACCACACTCAGGAACCTCTCTCTCCACAAGGTGAGCAGTGCTAGTTTTGCGGCCAGCCTTGTAGGTTTGCATTTACTCCGTAGATCACTGCTTGGTTTTCTCTCTCTCTGTTCTGTATCACGCTATCCTATGTGCGATTTATCTTGTTCTCATAAAGCTGCATGGCTCTTCTTAGATCTGTAACATCACAACCTTCAGAAGTACCTTAAGCTTAAATTTCCCATACATTGTTCCAGATAGAGACGGTTGCTTTGGGAGGAGCTCCGCAGTCTGCTGTATTTGGTGTTGTTGCTGTTTGTTTTAAGGAAAGGCTTAGCACTGGCTAGCTTCAAACTCACAGTCATTCTTTGTCTCAGCCTCTTGCACATTAGAGGCAAGATCCTCCATGTCTGGCTGAGTCCTTTCTTTTACAGCCTACTTTTCTCTTAGCAGACGCCCCTGCTGTGGTTCTGCCGCCTAGGACAAGAGCGTCAGCTGGTTCTGTGACATATAACACTCGTGCCTCCCAGAGCACGGGCAAGAGTGTATGGTTGGATGGCTTTCCTGGGGTGGTAGGCCGCACCTACAGATAAAGTGGGAGTGAGGGCAACTTGGACTTTAATACTTTCAATGTGCTCCACTGGAAATGGAGAAGACTAGAAGGAGAGCCAAGGGCCCAGATAAATGCAGCAGCAGGCTATTCCTGAACCAGAAGACAGCACTGTTTCAATGCCAGGGCAGTCTAACATATCTATAGCGTCCGCACAATCCCTTTTGAAATCCCCTAGGCATAGGAGATTAAAGTCCATCCAGATTGTAGGAAGAATCTCAAAGGACCTCCAAATAGGCAAAATAATCTTGAAAAGTAACAAAATATTCATTTCCTAGACTTAAAAACTTTTATGCAGTGCTACATTCATCAAAATAAAGACAAATATAATGTAATAGAATGAAGAGCCAGAAATCATCTTTGCCTGTATGACAGACAGGTGTGGCAAGACAATTCCACATGCGATGGTCTTCTGTTCAACAAAAGGTAGCAGGAACACTGGCTTATTCACATGCAAAGGATTGGCGCTGGGTCTGTGCCTTAGGCCGCATACAAAGAAACATTACCCAAAAGCCACGGTTTTAGGTGACAGGATCAGAAAGTGACTTCAGTGTCCATTTCATGACTTCCATAACATGGAAATGTTTTAATATGAGAGTTATTTTTTGAAGGGCCGTGCTTTCCAGACACTTCTCAGTTGAAGAGGTTTTCACAGAGAGAATCTTTAGCAAGTTAGCACTGTACAGCCCGCTCATCCTGGAACGTCCCTCTTCCTCATCATTAGAATTTATGTGCAGATGACAAGCACCACACTGCTGTCACATCCTCACACACCTCTAACAACTAACCCGTGCTTCCCTCCACTGACAATGCAGTGTCCCAAGAAGCACACAGGAAAGAATGTTCAGTTTCCTTCACTTTGTGAACATAAAGCACGGGACACTATGCTCCCATCTCTCTCCTCTCTCCACTTCCAAACACACTACTTGGGCTTCTACCACAGCCACTGCATAGTGTGGAGCTGGCAGATGCTTGGCCAGGGGCTGAGCTAACAGCTCTTGTGGTCACTGCCTGTTTGCAGCTGGCCAGAACCAAGCTTAGAGTAATAGTTCAAGAGAAAAATGAGATCACCTATACAAAATTCAAAATTATATATTCTCTTCATGAGCACAAGGAAAACAAGCCGGTTCGGCAGTGCCAAGTGCGTACTTGGCTTTTCCTCTTGGATTGTTCCAGTAGGTGGTTCAAATCCTAAGCACCCCAGGCAGGCCCTGTACCCCAGTAACTGGGCATTTTCTTCTGAGTTCAGGGTCTCAGCAAGGGCTGTTTCCTGTTCAGACAAATCCATATGACAGGAAGCCTTCTAGGCTGTCCAGGGGAGCAGAGGTCCATGCACTTATGTTCTTGGTCCACAGATGAGCCACAGGTAACGTTTGCCTGTGGTGCTGGCTTTCCAGCTTTATGTTCCTTTCATGTGGTAGAAGAGTCACTTTCTATGAAACAACGATGTGTCGGGTCAGAGTCGGTCTCTCTATCGGTGGTAATTCTAATTCCTCCCCTAAAAGCATGCCTTGAACTTGCAATGTTTTCAAATACCCGAAGACAGAACTTCTCCAATGTTGTCCTGATTTTTACTAATTCCCTGCCCATATTCCTACTACCTGTGATTGTCTCTAGACCTTCCCTATAAGTCTCCTGAGGCCTTTGTCTTCCTGCCACAGCTAAGTCTTCATGGCACCTCTGCTGACACTATCAGTTATCTCTGTTGCTTGCCCAGCCTCATATTGGCTCTGGCTGCTGCCTCTGGGGTCCCCTGGTTCAATGGACCTCTCTGGTGATCCATTTAAAGTAGACGCTGCAAGTCTACTTGCTTAGAAGGTTTGTTTTCATTTTCAAGTATCCCAGACTTGGGGTGGGGGGAGTTACAAGTTACAACACAATGATGATTCTTCCTTGAGCTGTGTGAGTGTGAACTGCAGAAGCTGTTTCTGAGGTGATACAGAAACCATCCCTCCCTTAGCTTAGTCCAAGTAAATCCCCCACATCAGATCGCTTTGGATCTTAGTTCCCTCTGTAGACACCCTTCAGTGCCCGTTCTCTGGAATCACCCACTGACTGGCACTCCCCCTGTTGCCTTAAATATCCGTGTCTGCCACAGAGCTTGAGGGTTTCTCCCACCGCCTGTACATAGGTGCTGTGTGAACCAGCTGAAAGATCTGCTGGCCACTTGAGCTGGACTCCCAGCTCCATGGTGACACCGCAGCAGTTCATCCCTTGAAGTTTCTCACATCCACAGCTCCCATCCTCATCAGACCAGAGGGAGCCTCCCATCCTTGTCTCTTTCAGACTCCCCATGTATTGCCTGCCTGCTCAGAATCCCAGTCTCCTCAGACTCTGTCACCAGAGTAACAAACACAGCTCTTAGGGCTCCTGCCTTCAGTCCCTCCTTGCTTTCTTCCAGTATCTTCTATACTTTCCTCTCGTGTAAACTCCATGGAACTGCCATATATAATGCTAAGGGTCCAATAGGCCTTGTCTAGAATGTTTTTCAGGGCATTCTTTCAGGCAGAATGACTGCTTTCTGAAGGGTGTGGGGAGGGGAAGGCAGGTGGATTCCTTATCCTTTTCCATTTCTGTGTGATACTACAGATAAAGTAGTAATTGAAGCATCAAATTAGACTTCTCTGTCTCTGTCTTGTTTCACAAAAGTACACGATGCCAGGGCTGTGAGGGTGGAATTTTAAAAGCATAGATTGGAGCCTAATCTATACCAGTAGTTATGTTTCCACCACATACCACTGAAATACCATTTGTGCAGCGAGCCCAGGAGAGAGCTCGGGCACAGCCTGACATTAACAAGAGAGGAGGCGGACAATCAGTGCATTGCAGTTGTTGAGTTTCTGTTTTCTTTATATCCTTTATTCTCAAACTGCCACCTCCCCCTCACCCAGTGCCTTTAAAAATGTGATACTTTAGTGAATTTTATTCAAATGCCTCCACCGAGACTTAGAAGCTGTTTTTCTCCCCTAGCAACGAGAGGCAGGAACTTAACAGTTTTGAACTTTGGGAAGGCATGCCTGCTCGTAGTTATTCTCTCACGACGACATTGCTTCCAGCAGCGAATAACCGAGAGTCAGGTTTCCACCTCTGAAAGTACAAAACCGAGACGTCTTCTTAGCTCTAAAATGTCTTTATAGTTCTGTCAAGAAAAGAGAGGAAGGTGGCAGCTCTGAGATATCGAATAACCCTTTAATAATGGTGTAGGGTCTAGCGTAGACCTCTGTGTTATAATAAACTTTTTATTCTATCCTCTTCCAAAGAAAAGTAGAAGGATTTTCTTTTAAAACACCTGAGGACCGGCCAGGATAAGCACAACAAACGTAAACTTTTTAATATGTGTAAAAGGCAGTGTTTTGTCATAAAAACAGTTTAAAATTCACTATAGTACTTTGGAAGTGATTCTTTGAGGAGTCAGATCTTTAAGTGCATTTGAGAAGCAAAATAATCAGATTTAAAAATAATCTACTTTAAATGAATATTATTCTTCCCAGTATTTGAACAATTTGTCCAAAACACAATCCATTCGTGTAGGATTTTTGCCTGTTCAGATCTAAGTGGGAATCAGTAGTTTCTTTGTTGGTCACTATGGAAACGAATCAGCCTATCATGAAAAGCTCTTAGATCATACAGACCGATGCCTGTGCCTGTGTCTCAGTGTAGCTCCTCACTGAGCAAGCCAGAGCTGGCTGGTGGCTGCCTGCCTCTGACTCTTGCCTGCCTGGAGCCAGTGCCATGCAGATGCAGGACCCATCCCGGAGGCCCTCGGCCGTGCACTTCCTCAGTGCCTTTCTGCAGGGCCGCCGGCACTCCACTTCTGACCCTGTCCTGAGGCTACAGCAAGCCCGGCGTGGCTCTGGCTCTGCCACCAAACTGTTGTCCTCATCTTCTCTCCAGGTGATGGTGGCTGTGTCTTCTGTCAGCCGGACAGAGGGGACTTCAACTTTCCCGGAGAGAAAAAGTAAAACTCTCTTCCTTATAATTTGCTAGCCCATGTGTCTACGTGTAAGGACTGTGAATAGGTAGCTACGACTATACTTGTGACAGTTAATTGTGTTTATGCTTTTTACTCTGTGTATGCTAAAACCAAATGGATATGTAAGAGGAGATAAAACGATGGAATGATTTGTGGATTTGTTGTTGTTGTTGTTGTTGTTGTTGTTGCTAAAAGTGTAGTTCTGGACAAAATTTATCCTCTTGAAAAAGATGAGCTTTTGTATTTTCTTTTTATCAATATAATATGTAGAGATTAATGCCTGTGAAAGCTTTTTTTAGACAAAGGGATTGGCAGAGCTCCCATACAATCCTGAGGTAAAATGAAACTGTTCCTCATGTTACCATACTTTGGGAAGGATAGAATCTTGACTCTGACCTTCCTTGTATATTCTAGAAAATTCAGGACGCCCAGCACCAAAATACACAAAGGTGGGAGAGCGTTTGCGGCATGTCATCCCTGGGCACATGGCATGTTCCATGGCGTGTGGTGGGAGAGCATGTAAGTATGAGAACCCAGCCCGCTGGAGTGAGCAGGAGCAAGCCATCAAGGGAGTTTACTCATCCTGGTAAGTGTGATGTGGGTCTTGCACGGCTGTGAAGGGTGGAAGGAAGCAAGAATGCTTAAGGCTCTGTGGAGGACACGTGGGCCTGGAATTCAGGGGCCTTGCACACATCTCTGGGTTTACCAATAGGCCAGCTGGGGAGTACTGGCTTACTCAACCTGAGTTTCCCATTTATAAAATGGAAATAATTAAGCCCAAAGCTTTTTACATTAAGTGAAATGATATGTATGAAGTGTTTTAAGTTAATGGGTAGATAGTTTTTTTTTTTTTTTTTTTTTTTTTTTTTTTTTTTTTT
>NC_034605.1:51456041-51457946 GCF_900095145.1 Mus pahari | reverse complement strand
TTTTTTTGAGACAGGGTTTCTCTGTGTAGCCCTGGCTGTCCTGGAACTCACTCTGTAGACCAGCAGGCTGGCCTCGAACTCAGAAATCCGCCTGCCTCTGCCTCCTGAGTGCTGGGATTAAAGGCATGCGCCACCACACCCGGCCAGATAGTTCTTAAATTTCAAAAATTTCTGGAAATTGTAAAAAATGGTCAGCTATAAGTATGAGAAAATTACATGGTCCATTATAATCCTCAGATTCGTATAGGTCAGTGTTCACATCATTCGTATGCTATTATGAAGTGTACTCCAGTCTTGACTGAAGTGGCTTAGGCCGCTAGTTCATCAGGCAATCTATAAGATGCTGGCATTGTTTCTTGTGTACAAGTGCAATTAATTCTCTTCTTAAGTCATACATACTTAATAACAATGAGCTACAGGTATGTATTTATGACTTGGAAAATACTGATAATCGAATTATATTTGAGCTGAGCATGATGATGCACACCTTTAATCCCAGCACTGAGGGAGCAGAAGCATTTAGATCTCTGTGAGTCTAAGGCTCCTTTACTGTGGTTCACTGCAGTGTAGCTCTACACTGTGGTCCACTGATGCTATTGTTCTGTACGTGTCACAGTCAAGTCTAACACTAACTCTATGAGGGGACAGGCACTCCCAAGTCAGAGTCAGAGTCAGACAAGCAAACATCTGCTGGGGCATAGCTCCCATGAACACAGCTTGGTTGTCAGCCTTTTCCATCTCAAGTCTTCAGGATTCCTAAGAGCAAATGACCTGTCTGCCTTGTGTCTCTGGTAGTTCTCTGGGATTCATATGTGCCACAACTTGCAGTAGACTATGTCACATATCTCTTACCAGCTTCCTGATGACAAATTTGAACAAAACAGAATAAAGATGGAAAGTGACAGGCTTCTTATGGCCAACTGTTCTCTGACTCCTTCTGTCTTGTTCATTTTGTTCATTGATTCATTCATAAACATTGATTTGATTGTAGGATTTGCCACTAGATACTTTCAGATACCACTCATTTTCATAAAACCTTGTGAGCTGTTGATGACATTTTATTGGTAGTCCAAAGAGATTAATTAATTTGCATCACAGATAGAAAGCAGAAAACCAAAACAGCATTTAAAGTCAGGCACAATTAAAGTCTGGACCCACCCCACCCTCTTCTTTGCTAAATTACAGCACATTGGTATTTATAGCCATTGTCCAGGGTTGGTGGTAAAGATGAACTGTACGTGCACATCCTTTTGACTTCTCACCCAGCCCTGTGGGTGTCTGCATTACTACCCCATCTCACATCATGAAACTGCTGTCCAGTACCAGCCTCCCAGTTGTCCTCCATTTAGTAGACTGGCTCTTAAGCATAAGGTGAAGTTCCCTTTTATGTCCACTAGAAGGTATTGAGAGCCCCTGGAGACATTTTGTCAGAATCCATAAATAACTTAGGTCCTGGAATTTTTTCCCAGGGATTTAAGGAGCTGCAAGGTTTCTAATGGTTCTAATTGTGATGTAGAATTGAAGCCAGATTTATATAAGAACATAGAAGTTGAAATCATTGAAGAAAAAAGTTACTGATCCTGTAATGTAGACGCCTGAGTTCTGTGCCTCTCGGTTGTCCCATGCCCATCTTCAGGGTCACTGACAATATCCTGGCCATGGCTCGTCCATCCTCTGAGCTGCTGGAGAAGTATCACATCATCGAGCAGTTCCTCAGGTAAGAACCACATCACCCACAGCTGTGGTGCTGAGCCGGCCCAGCGTGCTTTCCGTGAGCTGATTATGGGATCAAGTGAATAGGGCTTCACTTAAAAAACAGGCAGTGAGCCGGGCGTGGTGGCGCACGCCTTTAATCCCAGCACTTGGGAGGCAGAGGCAGGTGGATTTCTGAGTTCGAGGCCAGCC